>NW_015163681.1:19164-35013 GCF_001447785.1 Gekko japonicus | reverse complement strand
AAGATAATTCCAATTATCTTTGATGATACATGGATGTTATCACATCCTACTTTCTTTTATTGTCTAGCCACGGATGAATGAAACACCTGGTGAAAGTCTAAGTTAAATGTTATAGTGGGCATCCATCCTAAAAATGCTTCACTGGTATAAGCCAGGAGATAAATCTGACACTCCAAGTCAATAGCAAAGTGGAACCAAGGGGAATATTCTGCCAGTCATGTAAACCAGTTTATAGTCATTATCTATCAAAGATATAGAGCCCTTTTCTGAATACAAAGTGCTTTGCAAAACTTATATCATTAATACACAGCATCTGCTGAGGCTGTAGGGGGACTATAAGCAAAGCAGAATATATATATTTTATTATTGTTTTATTTTCAGAGTATCTTATTAATTTATGATTTACACATAACGCCAAGTGCAGTAAAATCAGCTCATGCTGTCCTGCTATCAACCAATTCAGTTCAAAGGCTTTCTGAAACAAAAATGTCTTAAACGGGGAGGACAGGGGGGTTGGGGCCTATGACAGATCCTCCCCCCCCCCCGTCACTCTCCCCACTCTGAGGCAGATTTTCCCCACCAAATTCTTAGTTCCCTTCAGGTACTTGATCTTCCTGCTCCTGTGAGTTACATTCTTCCACATGCCCTCCTCCTGTGTTGGGTGCTCCTCCATTGGGTGCTGAGATACCTTTCCCTCCTCCTCCTGTTGCCCTCTCAGGAGTGCTTCATACATTCTGTCCATGAAATCTTCACCTTCCCTTATAAACTGGAGTGTTGACAAGTGTGCCTCAAAGCCCTGTATCTTCTTCTCCAGTAGGGCTACCAACTTCTGCTTGCTGCAAGTGTAATTGGTATTACCCTCAGGTAAGAATTTGAACATACCACCAACTTTGCACATCACTGCTTTAGCTTCCTCAGCAGCCATGCTGCTGCAATCCATTTCAAAATTAGCTCGGTTTAACTGGCACCTCCTTGATAACTTTCCTGCCAAACTGTGGTCCCGTTCACACGCGACGATTTGGTCCGGGAGCGGGCCAGTTCGGGGCCGGATCAAACCGGCACGATCACACCACAACATCTGGGAAGCGTCCTGCTTCCGTACCTGAACTGGCCCTTTCCCGGGAAAAGCCGCCACAAACTGAACCGCCTACCTTGGTGGTTCATCCTGTAGCTGTGGGGCAAACCAGGCGTTTGATCGCCGGCACGTCCTTGCGCCGGCACAACCCCGGCCCGGAGCCGAACTGCGCATGCTCCGACATGCGCAGTTCGTCCGGCTACCAGTTAGGGCCGTATTTTCTCCCCGGCGTTTGATCACGCTGGGGAGAAAGGCGCCGCGGCCAGGGGATCCGTGGGATCCCGCCGCGGCGTCTCAACGTTGGTACGGCTTTTAAAAGCCGCGCCTTAAGAGGCATTTCCCCTGCCATGTGGCAGGGGCCTAAGTGTCAGTTGATTATCATGGAACAGTAGATGAAAACAGTCTCCATAGCAAAGATGGAGAAATTAACTGGACTGGTATGCCTGCAGAATGGAAATAGAAATGGTCATGCTCAGATTTGACCCTTTTGTCATTTATTGGAATAACCAGTATTAGTATAATCAGTTAGAAGAGTATTTTTTTTAATCCATCCTAAGAACCCAACAAGGAGAACAAATCCATGGTTTTGAAAAGTTCTCAAAACACCAACAGCTACCCTGGCATTTAAAGTTATAATGTGGTATCAGGAAATCAATCACCCTAAGAATGTTATTTTGTATGTCTCCATTAGTACAGATGACCTGGTGGACTTTCCTTAAAGAAGGAAATTGAAACTTACATGTTAAAGGAAATTAGTTCTTCACCCCGACCTTGGTGTTAGTCGCTTTGATCCCTCTTCAAACTCTGAGTGCTGAGATATGAGCACAAATGCATATACTGAAACAGACAAAAACACCCAAATATCGGTCAATTTATATTCATCTAACAAAACCAGTGATAGTAAACCCTTGAAGGGAAAGCAAAACTCGATTTTCTCATGAGGAAGTATTAGGCTGAGAATCAGATGCTATGCAGGAGAAGAATCATGCATTCAGCAGCTGGGCTGTACGATGAAGGAGAAAAATATAGTCCCTTCCCAAAGATCACTTATACTGTGAAAAGCATGTGTGTGAAAGCTCTCCATATGGCAAATCAGACATTAGCAGGGGAGGAGGAAGGCATCTCCAAACCTAGTCATTCCTTTCTTCAGCTAACCATTTGACATACTAAGAACTTTGTATGAAATGCCTGCATTAGCAGAACAGACCTTCTTTGACATCCATGCTTTCTTTACCGGTGAGAACTACAAAGCAAACAAAAATGGACCACGGTGTGAAGAGTAGTAAATTATGGATAAAACACTGTGTTAACAGGTAGAAACAAAATGTCCTGTAAAAGGCAAATCTCATATAACATTAAATAACACTAATATTAATATTAATAAATAAATAAATATTAGCCTGACCGGGATAGCCCAGGCAAGCCTGATCTCGTCAGATCTTGGAAGCTAAGCAGGGTCAACTCTGGCAAGGACTTGGATGGGAGACCTCCTTGGAATACTGGAGGCGGGGGCAGGCTTTATTCAGCCACCTCTCTGAATATCCTCCAGGCCCCCAGTAGGGGTCAGTCACTAGACGTCACCATGAGTTTCAGGCACACACACACACACATGCACACACATGCACATATGAAAAAATACAAAAATTAACAGTAATATTCATGTAAGCATATGTATATAAATACATTATAATATAGACCCCAAATTGTGCAATAGTCTATTCTTATGAAAACTATAAGTGGTAACAAATATCCATACCAAAAACCAGTGAAAAGAGCTAATATAAAAATAAACTCAGAAGAGTTGCAAAATTAATGTTGGAGTCAGACGAAAACAAAAAAAAAGCAGAGACAAGGCCAGCAGTAGATAAGACAGACAATGGGAGAATCTTTTGCCAACCTAGCTGACTTCTGACAGACTCACGCAGTCATTTATTTCTGAGTAGTGATTCCCTTATCTGAATTCTTTAAGGCTTTGATATATTCATATGTGAGAATAATCTAATCTCCGTGTATATGCTTGGCTTGTTGCATCAATCTCTGTGTAGGTGTTGACCCAGCTTAAATTATCCAACATAGAAGTTCAAGACTCAAAGAATATTTTTATTGAAACAGGAGGCTAACCAGATATCCATGTAATTCTACAATGGGCTGTACTATTAGTGGATTTTAGCAGCAACATTACGTTTGTCCTCAAAATTCACTTTTTGACCATTTCAGATGGGAGTTTGAAGAAACTCAAGTGCTTTTAACAACTCCTCCAAGGAGTTTAATCTTTTGGTCCAATTAAGCCCACATTTTTTAAAAATTAGAAGCACATAGAAAACCAATTCAAGCTTTTGTGTCTGTATATATTTACTAGACCTTTAAAAATATTAGATTCTTCTTAGGAGTATAGGCTTGTATATGTATCTTCCCAGGTAGCCTGAGAGGTCTCTTTGCCAGGAAGTCCTTTTTCAATTTATATTTCCTATTTTCCCCTCCCCCAGAGGTATTGCCTTAGATCAATAACTAGGTCTCTTAGCTAAATTCCCTCATCATAACTAAGACAGAGATCCAGTGTCACGGCTAACAAACTCTCTTACAACATAGCACTGATGCTATAAAGATCTTTGACAATATCAATAGTCAACTTGGGTCCCTTCTTATAAATAATAGGCCTATCAAGTCTGCACCTTCATTAAAAACAGTTGGTATCATCATGACTACAAAGAGCTCAAAAAGATTCTTGTCCACACTATGAGATAAGTCAGATGAAGTAAGGAAGGGACATTGATGTCACAACTTCTGAACCTTAGATCTAAGTATAAAAATTTAATCAAACAAAAGGAAACTGATCATGCAAAACTTCTTTGGAAGGAGTTAGAACGAGCAGTCACTGGAAAGAGTTGAAGTTTATTTCTGGAAACAAGTTTCAAATAAAAGAAATGGTTCTTTATGTTTGAATGATGCATTTTTATAAGGTAGGGTTTATACATTTTAATGAAGTTTTTGATTCTCATTCTCCCAACACTGATGGATTTGTAAGATATCAATTAAATACTTCTTTGTACTTTTGGATCTGCCAGAATGGGGACCTGTTTCGGAAGCTATTAGAGGCCTTATCACTTCACTAGCCTCAGGTAAATCTCCTGAGGAGACTTTTCCTCCAGGCTTATATCAAACTTTTCCAGATTGGTGAGCCCCAGTGTTGGCCAGAGTCTTCACACAAATTAATGATACAGGTTTAATCCCTTCCGGTTGGAAATTAAACATTATTGTCCCCATTCATAAAAGAGGGGACAGATTGGTTCTGCAAAATTACAGACCCATAAGTTTGCTTGATATTGTGGCTAAATGATATCAGAAACGCTTTCTAAACTAGGAGACTGGGTAGTTGAGAAGCAAATTATTGATCCAGTTCAAGTAGGTTTCAGAAAGGGCCTAGGGTCTACTGATCATTGCCACGCACTCTATCAATGGGCATATTGGGGTATTCATGGTCATTTGAAAGCTTTATATATATAGCATTTGTTGATCTGGCCACAGCATTTGATTCTATTGATAGGTCCCGCCTATGGGTAAAGTTGGCGGACTTGAATATAGACAACTGTCCTGGAGTATCCACGGCAATCCAATCAATCAATGTAGTTCCTTTAAATATCTTGGTGTTACATTCAGAGAGACCTTAAACTGAAACACCCATTTGGCAATAGTACAATCTTCAGTGCTAAGAATGGTAGGGTCTATTTTGAGTTTCTATTACTCAAAGGGCAGATGTCTTACTGACTCAGTTTTGAAATTATTTCAGAGCAAAGTTATTCCTCATCTCCTTTATGGAGTTGAAGCTTGGGGATGGAAAGAGGAAAATCTATCTAGTATTGAAGTAATCCAGAACCAATTCTTAAAATGTATTCTAGCTTTCCCCAGGGGGTCTCCAGCTGCCTTGATGAGAGCCAAATCTGGCATTCCCGCTCTTAGAGCTCGGACACATTTGACCATTATAAAATATTGGTTCATAAATAAAAACTTTAGACATAAATCACTTAGTCAACAATCCTTTAATATTTTGATGGTCAATGATTCACAGCGCTCTGCTTTCCTTAATGATATTCTCTTAAGGTATTCTATCCCTGGCAACTTCATAGGGTCTCCTGCTGTCCACCCCCAATTTAGGGATTGGATTTCTCACTCTAATGCATTGTTTGATCAATCTCTAATTTTACACTCAAAAGTGGTACTGTGGTTCAAATTTATTAAACTCGACCACTTTCGAACACCCTATCTTGTTAACATCTCTAACCATAACTTTATAATGTCCTTTACTTTACTGCAACTTCAATCTATGCCTTCGGCCTTGTTGTCTGGTCATTATTCTCAAATTCCAATTGTCCAAAGAGTCTGTATTTGTGGATCTCACACATTAGAGGATTTACCTCATTATATCCATTTTTGCTTTTTATATTCTAACCCTGGTCTTTTGGTGGGAAATTCATTCAGCTTAACCTTTTGTACATATGTTGAGAAAATGATATTTTTGCTTTCTGATACTGATGTGCATGTTACGTATAGAATCTCACTGTTTGCCATCACTGCTATGAAGATAAGGTCTAACACTGCAAACAAAGAGGATGCTGCTTGAACCTGTTGTCAATATACTGAATTGTGGTATTTTTTGTTTTAGTGGAATTCTCTTTGTATATCTGTAAATTTGTACTGTATATATAATCTGTATTTTATCCAATTGTGGTTCCTGTAACTTTGTGACGGCCTATGGCTAAACACAATAAATTGATTGATTGATGGCGGTGAAGACGGATTTCTTGGGCCATTCACTTCCAAGGCCATTCTGACTCAGCAGTGGACTCTGGCTAAATGTGTAATGTCTGAAGCAGTGCTATGATACAAACCTTCCCAAACCTTTTATTTTATGAGACTTAAATCCACTGACTAATAAATTTTCTTGAATCATTGTAATTACCATTACGTTGGATTGAGTGCATTGAGATTTCCTCTTATACTGTCTTTATGGTATGTTACAACAGGCATCTCCAACAGGTAGTTGAGCTACTGGTAGCCTGCTGGCTCTTGCTGCGTAACTCATATATCGCCTAGAAGACCCAAAGACTGTGAAAAGATCTGCTGTAGGCTTTGTAGAAATTATTTTATAGGATTTTTATCTGTGCTGCTTAGTTGATAGCTGCATTTCTGTTCTGTTACTATGTTCTGTTTTCCTTTTTTCCCCATCAAGTTGCAGCTAATTTATGGTGACCCCATAGGGTTTTCAAGGCAAGAGTTGTTCTGAGGTGGTTTTCCATTGCTTGCCTCTGGCCCTGGTCACACAGGCCAGATAACGTGGCTGGGAGGCGTGGCTATTTGTGCCATCGCAAGTTGACTCACCACTACATGATCAGATGCGACGGTGGTGAACCAGGGTTTTTTTCCGGTGGCTTGTGCTCCCGGTGCACTTCAACAAGGTAAGAGGAGCCTGCTGGAGCGATCAGATGGAGAGAATCCATCTGTGGCCCATCGCAAATGCTTGATAGTGGACTTTCACTGGCACTTTTTAACTCCGGATCTTCGGCCAAACGAGACAGGATGGCGACGGGTGCACGACGCTTGCCAGATGGGTCCATTTGATTGTGTCCTTTAAATCCACCCAGCATTCGTGAGTATCCCGCGGCAAATTCTGTGTGTGACCGGTGCCTCTGTGTAGCAACCTCGGTAATCCTTGGTGATCTTCCATCCAAATGCTAACCAGGGTTGGCCCTGCTTAACTTCTGAGACTTGGCTAGCCACAGCTAGCCAGGTTAGGGCATTCTGTTCTGTTTCTAGAACAGAGGGGTACTTGATAATGCTGGGAGGGGGGAGGTAGCTTGGGATTTTTTTTGTTACTCAGAAGTAGCTCTCATTAAGGAGCTGCAGTGGTTCAAGGGGTTAAGACTTTGAACTGCAGGCTGTGGAAGGTCGGTAGTTCAGCAGTTCGAGACCCAAGTGTGCCACATGACGGAGTGAGCTCCCGTCTCTGGCCCCAGCTCCTGCCAACCTAGCAGTTCGAAAGCAAGAAATTGCAAGTACATAAATGGGTACCACTTCAGTGGGAAGGCAACAGCGTTATGTGCGCCTTGGTGTTTAGTCATGCTGGCCACATGACCACAGAAATGTCTTCAGACAGCACTGGCTCTTCGGCTTTGAAACGAAGATGAGCACCGCAACCCTAGAGTCGGATTCAACTGGCTTTTGAGCAAGGGAGCCTTTACCTAGCTCTCATTAAATAAAAGATTGGCAACCCTTGTGTTGCAGTACAATATTTATATCAAGCCCTTGGTTTTTCTTTGCAAATGGATGAAACTATCAGACCCTGATTTCCCCTCTAATTTATTCAGATGCCGATTAGCCTTAAAGGCCACCAGGAAAAATCTTGGTGTTCTGATCATACAACCTCAGTGTGGCCCAGCACCTGGTAAGTGGAAGGTACCACCACTGCAAGCTGGTGGTCCCACCTTGCAAGTGGGACTTGCCATGCCTGCTGGTCTCTGCATCCCAAGAGCACATAGTGAATGGGAGATGCTGCTGCCATGTAGCAGATACAAGCAACCATGGCTGTGAGGTCAATATAAACTGTTGCCATTAGGCAAATACAGGCTGCCACAGTGAGACCAATGCAAGATGCCGACACAAGCTGGTGACCTGCTTCTGCATAAGACAGGTTGGTGTTGTGAATCTGTTTCTGCTCTCCCCCCTCCATCGCTCTTGCGTTTACTCATTAAGCATAAAATACAACTGTAGATGAAAGCTACTTTGGACTGTCTAATCCTTTTACTGAATTTTTATTTTCTTCCTTTACTGTTGACTACCTTATGTATATTTTATGTAGTTCTTGTCCAGTTGTTGATCATTCCTTTAGATTGATGCTCTAGCAAAAATAGGCCCCTGAGTCAATTGGTTTCCTCCCACTTCCAAACTGCCAATGCAACTGGAAGAAGAAAAGTGGAGGGAGGTAGTTGTGGTTATAACACCAGGACTTGCTTGGGAATTCATTTTGGGAGACAAGTGGGGCAGTTTCATGGATAAGAAAGTCTTTGGCCACCTATAAATTGTTGTTCCATAAATTGAGTTGTTGAAGGCTGCAGGTTGGAAGGACTATAGTTCAGCAGTTCGAGACCCGCATGACAGCATGAGCTCCCGTCTCTGGCCCCAGCTCCTGCCAACCTAGCAGTTCGAAAGCAAGAAATTGCAAGTAGATAAATAGGTACCACTTCGGTGGGAAAGTAACAGTGTTCCATGCGTCTTGGCATTTAGTCATCCCAGCCATATGACCACGGAAATGTCTTTGGACAGGGCTGGCTCTTCAGCTTGGAAACGGAGATGAGCACCGCAACCCTAGATTCGGATTCGACTGGCTTTCAAGCAAGGGAAACCTTTACCTAGAAATGAGGCCTGTGTATGTATGGGTCTTTGGCATTTCAGAGTTGCTCAACAAATTTTTGTGCGACTATTAAAATGAGAATGTATCTTGAGTAAATTAAGGCACCCCTCATTATCTGTATTATAGGTACAACAAATGCACAACACTTTGTTAGCCTAAAAGGCTACTGTTTAATTCAGTGGCATAATGGGAACAGTAAAACACATAACATAACGATTCCAACAAACTGAATTATAGTAAAAACAATTAAAATGCATACAATTCAATTTAAAAGCCTGTATCTGATTTTAATCACTTCAGCTAAAAACTTAGCAACCAAAGCTGTAATTTCAGGGTTGGTGTCATTTAAGAGATTTTGTATAATTCTATCTTTATTAACATTAGGATTAAAGATCAATGACAGCAGCAAAAGTTCCTTGCAAGTGGCTGTAGGAAATTGGCAATTTAAAATGGTATGTTGTATTGAGTCAAGAGATTTTAAGGAACAATTGCACAACCAAAAGCCACGTATTTCCTGTGTGCTTATGCGCTTATGCATAAGCACATGTGCATATCTCCAGATTACAAAAAAAGAAAGCCGTGCCTTACAGCAGTGTCTCTGGGCCAACAGTGTAAACGCTCCCTTGCGCCTTTTTCCGGTATGCTCCCACATCAGTCGCTGCAGTGTGAACGGGAAAACCCGCAACAGTTTGTTCTGGCTCTTTTTTGCCACGACTCCCTCCCACTTCAAACTGCCAGTCAGAACTCAGCCTTTGTTTAATTATCTGGAAGATAGTAGTTGCTTCCAACAAAAGGAAATCATCAATAGAAAAACCTAATTGGTGAATTTTCTTTTCAGTGCCTAAAAAACAATTAGCACTGTGTGGATCGTTTTTTAATCATGAAATTAATTTGTTGAGGCTCTAAAATGTATTTTAAGCCAATATTTGAAAACAGTTAACCAATTTTTTGTTTCAATGAAGTGTTGACTCAGTTCAGTGCATAATGCTGAATTAGGTACACATCTGGGAACACCTAGGAGTTGTCAAAAAAGATTTGCTTGGATACTTTCAAGGTCCTTGTTAAACCAAAAAGCTACTGAATCATTTGAAATATGTAACTCAGGGTCAAACTAGACAAGAAGACAATATCCCCAAGTTTGCCCTGTGGATGAGCAGCCATTTTGTAGTGTGAGTTTCCACCACAGAACTCCTTTTAACAGCACCACAGGGGCCCAGTTCTAGTTGGGAAGACCACAGCACAGAGGGAAGAAGTCCATGCCTTCCCCCCACACACACACAGTGTTTTTCCAACCTAAAATTGTGCTGGGGGGGACATGCTTGCAAATAACACCCCCGTTGCCATTTTTTAGGAAAAATGGCACGGGGGGTGTATTACCTATCGTTCAAATTGATTCCAACAAGCAGTTGTAACAAAGAATGCAGCTTTATTTAGCACACAAAATAAATAATCAATACTTTTCCACCCACCCTGTAACCTGTATTGGATGGGAAGTCTCCTCCAAATTCATGAGTATGCAGCTTTTTGTTGCTTCAGGAACTCCATACTCACATTGATTGGCACAATTTCTGGTCAGAGGAAGACATATTGTCGAAACGGCAGCACCAATCCGGAGACCACCGTCCCGCCTTTTTGCTTCTGTTTCTGTTGTATTATCTTCTGTAATAATCACTTCAGAAATTAATGTTTTGTATAACATCTTTAGATAAAAAATTGTGAATGCTTCTTTATCATAGTTGTATTATTCAACTACTGTAAGTTCTTTTTGACTGTGACCATCTCATTGTGAACCATCGGTAAACCAAGTAGCCTCACAAGTCACTTCAGTGTAAGGGGGAGCCTCTTTAACAGGTGATTGCTCAAGTGTCTTGACATCTCCTGTCATTGCCTCACCCACTGGTGTGAGAGCCAACACCTGTTCCTGCAAGGCACTCACTCCCTGGGGACCAGGGCGAGCCCTCTCCGAGATATACCACTTCCTTTTGACAATGGAAGATTGCTGAGCTCAGCCAACACAAGGACTGGCTGATTCATCTTTTACCCAGTTCATGATAGGTATACTGGGTCTCATTACTACTGGCTCTTGGCCAGTGTGTCTCTCTGTCTCAACTAGAGCTCAGTAGCATGCTAGCAGTTGGCATTCAAAAGGAGAGTAGTCTGCTGCAGCATCTGGCAGCCTCTGCGACCAGAAGCCTAGAGGCACACATTTCCCTCCTTGCCCTTTCTGCCACAAACTCCATGCAGCCACCTCTTGGTTAGCAGACACCTGAAGCTCAAATGGAAGCCATTTTACAAAAGGACCTAGGGGCATTGCAGTTTCTACAGCAGCCTTTGCCTCTGCTAGCACAGTCTGCTGACATCCCCCCCCCCCTTCAAATTGAGCTTTCTTCCTGGTTACCTGGTAAATAGGGCACAGGAACTGAGCAAGATGTGGTATATGCTGTCTCCAAAAACCCATAAGACCCACGATGTGCTGGGCCTCACTCTTAGAGGTAGGGGACTGCAAGGCTGCTATCACATGTAGCACCTTTTCTGGTATGTGTCTGACTGGTCAGGCCCATACCACCCCTAGAAACTGTACCTATTGAGCTGGGCCCTGTATTTTCTTTGGGTTGATCTCTCATCCTTGAGATCGCATATGATCTACTACGGTGGCCAGTCCTTGCTGCACCTCCTGCTCTGTAGCACCTGAAATCTTAGAATCTGAAGTGTAGTGGGTAAAACGCATGAAGAAACCATGGAGACTGATGTAGCAATCAACATGGTCTACTGGTACACATCAAGACAAAGACAAACGGCCGGCTGGCCAACTATATACATACCTGGGGACACACCCCTAGGTCCCATTGGTAGGTTTAAATCTCCCACCATGGTCCCATTGGTCCCCCAGTGGAGAGACCAGGAGCCTAGACCCCATTGTTACTCCAGATTCAAGCTCTGGAGTGTTCGCTGGCCTCTGGTGGCGGTCAGTGGACACAACATCCCTCCCCCCATAGTTTGGACCCACCCTAGGTCACATAGTCCTTTAGGTACGACGGGGACCGCCGTACTCTAGTTGACCATCGGGGGCCCGGTACTGGGACCTCAGGGGTCCCGTCCCCTGTGCTGGGATGCGCAGGTGTTGCAGGCCTCTCTGGTTCCAAAGCGTCAGTTGTCGGGGCCTCCTTGGCAGTCACCGGGGGAACGGTGGCCAAGTTCGGATGCTCTTCAGTGGGGATGTCCTACGAAGGAGCATCTGGTGGGCTCATCTCTGGGTCTGCCCATTGTTCCGGTCCCTCCTTGTCCGGGTGTTCTGGTAGCATGCACCGGCAGAGTTGGTCGATATGCCTCCACAGGACCTGCCCACAGGCAGTGGACACCTCATACATGACGGTGCTGTGGGACGGATGATGCAGCCAGCGATCCATTCTGGGCCTCTGCCGAAGTTTCTGGCAAAGACCGGGTCCTCTGGAAAGAACCCGCGAGGTGCTTCCCGCTGCTCGAGGGAGTTCCGTTGTCAGGAGCCTGATCGGGTCGGTCCAGTAGGATTGTTGGCTTCTGACCCTTTAATAGTTCTGCTAGGCAGCGACCACTTACCGGGCTTGGCGTTGCTCGCTGCATCAAGAGGAAACGGGCAATGCGGCATTCCCAGTCGCCTTCCGTTAGGAGGCTTAATGCTTCCTTCGCAGTCCAGACCATGCGTTCCGCTTGGCCGTTGGTCCTGCAGTGGAAAGGTGCCGACCTGATGTGCCTTATCAGGTTGTTGCTGAGGAACTGCTGAAATTCCTCCAATGTAAACACCGTCCCATTGTCCGAGACGATGGTGTCTGGCAGGCCGTGGGTGGCGAAGATCTTTCTGAGGGCACGGATGGTGGCCTTTGTGGATGTCGCGGAGATGGGGCTTATCTCTAGCCACTTTGAGTAGGAATCCACCATTACCAGAAATAACAGTCCATGAAATGATCCGGCAAAATCTATGTGGAGCCGGGACCACGGGGTTCTTGTGGATTCCCATGCCTGGGACAGCGCGCCCGGTGGGCTGGGACGAACGGCCTGGCAGGTTGGGCAACGTTTCACCCACGCTTCCACCTCTGCGTCGATGCCTGGCCACCAAATGTAACTCCTGGCGAGGCCCTTCATTCTCACGGTGCCTGGGTGCGCTTCGTGAAGGGCCTGTAGGACCCTTTGTCAGAGGGCGCTGGGGACCACGACACTGTCACCCCACAGCAGGCAGCCTTTGTGGGCTGATAACTCCTCCCGGTGGGACATAAACGCTGTAAACTCGGGGCCTGCAGTCTTCGCAGGCCACCCCCTCACCACCCAGCCCAGAACCCGGGATATGACGGGGTCCCGGGCCAAGCGGCGGGCAATGTCCACAGCCTGCAATGGTGCATCCAGCAGGCCTTCCAGCTGGAGAACTCGGTGCGCAGGGGCTGGATCCTCAACTACGTCTGACAGGGGAAGCCGGCTAATGGCGTCGGCGTGGCCCATAGCTTTCCCTGGGTGGTGTTGTAGCTGGTAGTCGTAGCCCGCAAGGAAAATGGAACACCGCAAGTCCCACGGGGAGAGGACTTGTGGCGTACGGCGATCGGGCGCGAACAGGCCGAGGAGCGGGCGGTGGTCTGTGGCAATGGTGAACGGCCGGCCGTAGACGAAGTCGTGGAACTTCTTGACCCCAGCCACTATTGCAAGTCCCTCCTGATCTATCTGGGCGTAGTTCTGCTCAGCCGCAGATAGAGTGCGCGAGTAGTACACGACCGGGACCTCTCAAACATCTGGGAGACGATGTGCCAGCACTGCCCCAACGCCGTAGGGTGAGGCGTCGCATGCCAAAACCACCGGCAGCGCCTCATTGAAGTGGGCCAGGACCGAGTTGGAGATCAACAGTTCTTTTACATTCCGAAATGCAGCAGCCTGGCGGGGCCCCCACACCAAGGGGTCTGCTTATCCAACAAGTGGTGGAGGGGCTCAGCTACCACCACCTTGTGGGGAAGGAAGGCGTGGTAGAAATTGAGAATCCCCAAGAACACCTGTAGTTCAGATTTGGACTTCGGTGGTGGAGCCTCCACGATTGCCTTTATTTTGTCCCGGGTTGGGTGGAGGCCCTCCGCATCCACTGTGAACCCTAGAAAGTCCACTGAAAGCACCCCCAGCCGGCACTTCTCCAGTTTAACTTTTAGTCCAGTGTCCTGGAAACAGTGGAGCACGGTGCGAAGACGGTCTGCAAAGTCGGCCAGCGAGGCAGCGGCAATCATCACATCATCGAAAAACGGGGTGACGCCGGGAATCCCTTTGAGGAGGGAGTCCATCAGTTGTTGGCACAGCCCCGGTGCCACGCTCACCCTGAATTGCAGTCGCTTGACACAGAATGCCCCCCGGTGGGTCACAATAGTTTGCGCCTCAGCAGTCGCCTCGTCTACCGGCATCTGCTGGTAAGCTTGGGCGAGATCCAGTTTACCAAAGATCTTTGCCCCTCGCAAGGTGGCCAGTACGTGGCTAACCACAGGTACCAGATATGCGTGGTCCTGTAGCGCCTTGTTCAGCGTATATTTATAGTCCGCGCAGATGCAGACCGCCCCATTCGGCTTTTCTACCACAACTATAGGGGTCTCCCACGCCGCGTGGGAGACCGGTTCCAGGACGCCTTGAGCTACTAGGCGATCCAGTTCCACGTCGATTTTAGGCTTGACCGACAGCGGAACCGTCCTGGCGCGCATTCGGATGGGGGCCACCTTTGGGTCTAGGCGCAGGGACACCGGGGGGCCCGTATAGCGGCCCAGAGAGTCATCGAAAATGGTGGGAAACCCCCTGCATATCCCTTGGAAATCCTGGGTCGTACAATGCTGGACTCCCTCGACCAAAATCCCCAGGGGCTCAAACCAGGCACAACCCAGCAAACTAACCAGGTCGCCCTCTACCACGATCAAGTCCAGACGTCTCTTGAATTTCCCGTACTGCACTCGGAAAGTCCCGACCCCCTTAATCGGCACCCGGTTCCGCTGAAAGTCCATGAGCGTCACCTGGGCTGGGCGCAAGCGGGGTCCCCCCTTTGGGCATAAGTGTTTAAGCGTGGCTTCAGAAATTATTGAGGCCGCGGAGCCGGAATCTATTTCCATACGGCATGGGGACCCCTCTATTGTTACCGTTGCTAAAATTTTAAAGGTAGGCAATTTGCCGAGGAGTTGCAGTACCTTTTCCGCTGTGTGTGAGAGAGGTGATTGAGGTCCACAGCTGCTGCATCATCCTCGAAGTGGGCTTCCGCTCTGTGACACGGCGGCTGGATCCGGCTGGAGGCTTTGGAGTGACAGGCCCGGGCGATGTGGCCAGTGCGCCCATAGGTCCGGCAAATGCATCTCGGAACCTGCAGGTCTTCCTGTCGTGCCGGTCCCCGCAACTGGCACAAGCTGGAGCGGCCGTGCTGGGATGCTGGTGGGTGGAGCTTGTGTTCACAGCTGGGGTGTAATGCGATGCTTGGGTGCGGTGGACCTCCGCGTCATCAAAGTCTGCTGGCGAGGCAATGGCTGCCTTGTGCGTGGTGGAGACCGTTGGGTGGGACCTCTCCCACACGGTGGCGGTGGCGATGGCCGATGCTATGGTGACCATCTCACCCTCCATTATGCATCGTCACAGCTTCTCTTCCCGCAGACCGGTAACAAAATGGTCTCGCAGGACCAGGTCCAAGTGTCCCTCGAACTTGCATTCGGAAGCCAGGCAGCGGAGCTCGGCAAGGAACTCTGTGGCCGTTTCGCGGCCTTGCTGACTCCGCTGGTGGAACGCCACGTGGCACGTCATCTCTGAAGGTTTTGGCGTGTAGTGGTTCTGGATGGCCAAAACGATGTCGTCGAAGGTGCAGTCTTCAAGCTTCTTAGGGGAGAGGAGGTACTGGGCCAGTTCTACGATGGCGAGTCCGCATAACCCGAGTAGGAGGCCCTTCTTCCTGGCCTCATCCATCACCTGATAGAAAATCAGGACTTGCTTCAGGCCGGTGATCCAGGCTCCCCATTGTTGTGGACGATTTGTATTGAAGGGCGGTACCAGCCCTGATCTCGGAGCAAGGGCCACTGTGCTGGTCAGTTGTGACTGCAGCTGCGGCTGGGAAGCGGCTTGCTCGTTGCTCATTGTTCGGAGGAGCGTAGGTAGCAGTGCGTTGTCTTCCCTCACCGAGTCCTGACAGCCTGGCTGGCTTGCTCAGCGGGATCCATCCTCGTTGCCATTGAAGTGTAGTGGGTTAAACGCATGAAGAAACCATGGAGACTGATGTAGCAATCAACATGGTTTACTGGTACACAACCAGGGGTCTTGTTGTAGAAAAAGAGCTACCGGAGCTCATTAGCATAACTCATTAGCATAACTTATTTGCATATGCCACGCCCCCTGACATCACCGGAAG
>NW_015163681.1:6023-17967 GCF_001447785.1 Gekko japonicus | reverse complement strand
CTTTACTCTCTCTTATCTATTGCCAGCTTGCTTTTCTTCCTGGCAGCTGCATCAGTGCTGGGATGAAAGTGCAAAGACTGCAGAGAAGGGTAGGGTGGTTTTTTATTTTTGTTATTTAGTTTTATAAAAGAGTAACATAAGACAAAACTTAATGCTTCTACATTTCTACATATAGCATCATGAAATTATTACTTACAATTTAATGACATTCCGACACCATACAGCACTATCGGGATACCGTGAGTTTGACACTTTTTAAATTTATCCGCTTTCCCCTATAAATAGAACCATTTATGATAGATCTGCTTAGACAGGAAAATATCATTTGTTACCATATAGTCTAGCACAGGGGCCCAAACTCTAACAAATTTGGTATAAGTTGGTGTGTTACAGTTATTAGCTCTTTTCAGGGAGTCTGTTATTTTTGCCATTATAAACTGGTCCCAAACTTTCTCTCGCCAAGCTGCAATAGTGGGTTGAGAGGGGGATTTCCATGCCGCAGCAATTGTCAACCTGGCTGCGGCAAGTAACGTTGCGATGAGGTCTTTGCTGCCTCCTGTCATCGAGCCATCCCACAGATTTAGCAACACCACCTCCGGGGTACATGGTAATGCTTGCCTAGTAATCTCATTTATCTGTGACAACACGGCTCTCCAAAAATTTCGAATTCCTTGACAGCTCCACCAGCAATGGAGGTAAGTCCCTATCTGTCTGCATTTTTTCCAACAAGTGTTGCTTATTGATGGTTTAATTTTGTGCAACTGTAGTGGAGTTAGGTACCAATGAGATGTTATTTTGAAGAACTGAAGATGAATGTTGTACATGGAGGATTTATTCGCTGGAGAAGCCCAGATGCCTGCCCAATCTGAATCTTGAAGGGTTAGGTTAAGATCTTCTTCCCATCTGTTTTGGTAAGCTAGTTATATTTGCACTATCTTCTTTTATCAAAATTTTATATATTCTGGACAGCACCCCCTTTGGCGAACTTGCTGACATCAAAATTACCTTTTCCAAATCTGTAACTCCCCTTTGAAAAAGTCCTGACTCCACGAGTTGCTCAATTAAGTCTCTTAATTGTTGGTATTGGTACCAAGGGGCCTGGCCATTCAACTTCTGATCAAAAAATATAAAATTGAAACAAAAAATTTCTTCTCAGTAAATACCACTCCGGGAATCTCTGCAGCACTGGTCTGGGATTCAATGAAGGCAGTAATCAGAGGCTCGCTGATAGTTGAAACGTCTAGATTGCGAAAGGAGAAGGAGAGAGTATTGAATGAAACAAATAACCGCATCAAGTTTTTAGAAGACAAACATAAGAAAGCAGATGTTATTTCAGAGCCTCTAGTTCTAGTCTTTGAGATTTCCTAGAGTACTGGTGTTGTGCCAGAAGACTGGAGAAGAGCTAATGTTGTCCTGATCTTCAAGAAGGGAAAAAAGAATGACCCAGGAAATTACAGGCCTCTCAGTTTGACATCAATACCTGGAAAAATTCTAGAGCAGATTATTAAATGCTCTGTCTGTGAGCACCTTGAACGGAATGAGTTAATTGGTAGTAGCCAGCATGGGTTTATCAAGAATAAGTCATGCCAGACCAACCTTATCTCCTTTTTTGACAGAGTTACTAAAATGGTTGGCTCTGGCAATGCTGTGGATATAGTGTATCTAGATTTCAGTAAAGCATTTGACAAAGTTTCTTATGATATCCTTGAGGATAAGTTGGTTAAGTGTGGGCTGGATGGTGCAACCGTTGGATGGATTCATGGTTGGTTGAAAAATCGTACCCAAAAAGTGCTCATAAATGTCTCTGCGTGTACATGGAGGGAAGTCTTGAGTGGAGTGCCGCAGGGCTCGGTCCTGGGCCCGGTGTTGTTCAATGTTTTTATAAATGACCTGGAGGAAGACATAGAGGGGATACTTATCAAATTTGCAGATGACACAAAGCTGGGTGGGACTGCTAATTCTGAAGAAGACAGAGTCAGGATTCAAAATGATCTAGATAGGCTGGAACAGTGGGCTGAGACAAATAAAATGAATTTCAATAGAGATGTGGCATTTCTACACTTACGTACAAAAAAATCATCATCAATATAGTGTGCCATAAACAAAGCAGGACTCAAGGTTGTCTGACTCAGATCTCTTACCACGGGTCCATGGCAAAAGGTGGGGCTATGCAGATACCCTTGTGGTAGAACTTGAAATGTGTATTGCTGCCCCACCCCCATCCCCATGTAAAAGCAAACTGATCCTGGGTGGCCTTATCAATACCAATGCTAAAAAACTCATTAGTCAAATCAATCATAGCATGCCACACCCCAGCATTCTTTTCTATGTTCTCTAGTAAAGCCACCATGTCTGGTACAGCTGCTGCCAAAGTTGGAGCCTGTCTGTTTAGCTGTGGATAATCCACAGTTATTCTCCAGCTGCCGTCAGGCTTTTTCACTGGCCATACAGGAGACACTGCTGGCCTTAGAATTCCTACTTCCAAAAGTCTCCGTATGGTCTCTGAAATCTCCTTATGCCCACCTGGCAAGCGATATTGCATTGCATTTACTGGCTGCTGAGGTGGAGGAATATGCAAAGGAGACCACTTCACTCTTCCCACAATGATGGAATGAATTCCAAATGTAAACCTGTTCACAGGGGTTTGAAACTCTGTCCCCCTGAGTAAATCAATACCAATAATGTATTCTGGAACTCAAGAAAACAATACAAGACAGATCCTGCTGACTAAAATCCCGTACAGTGTGAGTAGCCTGTGCTTGTTCCCCAGGTGGACCTTTTGCCTGATTAGTGACCAAAGGTCTCACCTGCACTGCAGTATCTCCACCTCCTTCCCCCTCAGTCCACTCTCCCTCACTGGAATCCCATGAATCTGCAGAATCCCAGTCTCTAGAGAAGCCTTGAGTGCCTGACTCTCTGGGGGTATTTCTTCTGCTGCTGGTTTCGGTTTACCTTAGCAATGCAAACAGCTATAGTCCCAGCCATTCCTCTGTGGCATTTCTGCCCTCTCTTGCTTTTTCAAAAGCTTCTTGCCGAATCATCTGTTGCTCCTTTAAGGCGCTTATCTCCTCTGCCTGCTCTTGCACTTGCTTCCAGGAGGCTTCTAATAACTCCCAGACTCTTTTTAGTGCAGTTAGAAGTAGCCAACTTATTTTGCCACATTCTTCTATATCTCCTCCTTCTCTTTTTCCCACCCCTATTTTCCTGAGGCACTTAGCTATAGCCCTGGGCATGGGAACTTCTGCCTTCTATAGCTCAGCGTCCCACTTCATTGGTGGGGCTACTTGATTTAATATGAGCACAGCTGGTGCCCATGCACTCATACAGGACCATCCTGGAATGCAGCTTAGCACATTCTCTGCATTCCTCTGCCCCCATATTGCCTCTGGAATCCTGCTCACAGGGCCAATTGTATTACCCATCATTTGAATTGATTCCAACAAGCACACAAAATAAATAAACCATACTTTTTCTCCCACTCTGTAACCTATACTGAATGGGAAATCTCCTCCAGATGTTAGGCAGTCCAAAAACATGGAGCTGGAGCCAAGAAGCCTCTTCTGTAGCTTGCTGCTGTCCTACCCAGAGACCTCGCCCACTCCTATATTGTATTCCCACCACCAGGTGCTCTCCATTTGGGTAGAATTTAACCCCCTGCTGCCTTGAGACTGCCATTCACATGGAGAAGGGCTGTGTGGCTCACCACCTGCCTCCTTGACTTACAATGGTCTTCCACAGTTTTTCCACTACAGGGAGGAAGGCAGAAGCCCTTCATCCCCTACACTTCGATGGTCATGACCAGAACTGGGCCCCTGCAGTGCTGTTAAAAGGAGTTCCCAGTGGGGACTTACAAAATGATGGTGTGTCCCCAGGGTTATCTTAGGGATGCCTTCTTTTCTAGGTAGGCCCTTACTACACTGGCATAGGTAGACTATACTAATGCATATGATATGCCAAATTTTATAAGCACCAGGAACAGGACCGTAATTCTTTGATTATTTCTGATTCCTCAGTTGAGCAGATTATCAACCTATATACACTGCAATTAGCAGAAATTAACAAGATCTGAACAAGCTACCAGTGGAACGCTGCAAATACTTACACAAAATCTGCTTGTTCAAAGATGGAGTCTCTTTATTTATAAGAACAAGGCGAAACTGGAGGAAAAGTAAAATTAGAGATATTGTAGTATATATAGGTATTCAAAGTAACTTCTGGAATGATGGTGCTTGCGATCTATCATAGATCTTTCACTGGTTTTGTGGTTGTCAATTTTTGGTATCAAGTACATTTAAATGTTCAGTATGTATTTTATATTTCTTCTATATGTAAGTTAAAATGAAGAAGATCTGAAACAACCATTGAAGCCACAGTCAAAGTGCTGTTTTCTAAAACAAATAAAACCCACACATAGAATCATAGAATCACAGAGTTGGTAGGGGCCATACAGGCCATCTAGTCCAACCCCCACTCAGTGGAGGATTAGCCTAGAGCAGGGGTGTCAAACATACAGCCCGGGGGCTGGATCAGGCCCCCAGAGGGCTTCTATCAGGCCCACAGTGGAACTAGCTGTCTTCTGCTTCTTCTTCCAGTTCTGCTGCTGCTGCGTCATCGTAGGTTTGCAGCTTATAGATACACACCTGAACAGCATACTCAAGATTGCAACAGCATAGACATTTTGATGCAATAATTCAGAGCAAGAGGTGTCAGTTATCAGACACTGTTAAATAAACAAAATATTGCAAGAGTGCTAATGTTTTAAGCATGTTTTTATTTTAAGTAAAAAAAACCCTCTGTGTTTGTGTCCTTTATAAAGTTTATATCTCCACTACCTGGCATTACATTTTATGACACACATGGCCCAGCCCAAAAAGGCCTCATTTATGTAAGATCCGGCCCTCATAACAAATGAGTTCCAACACCCCTGGCCTCGAGCATCCCTGACAAGTGTTTGTCCAGCCGCTGCTTAAAGACTGCCAGTCAGGGGGAGCTCACCACCTCTCTAGGTAGCTAATTCCACTGTTGCACAACTCTTACTGTAAAAAAGATTTTCCCTAATATCCAGCCAGTACCTTCCTATTTTTATGTTTTATGCTTTCGGCTTGTATCCCGCTCGAACCCCCCAAGGGGTCTCTGAGCGGCTTACAGTTACTCTTTATCCCTATCTATGGCCACATATAGTCAGGGTGGGGACTGCCCTACCAGCAACCAGTGGAGGGACTTTGCTGTTCTTCTCTCCCTGTTCGGCTTCTTGTCAGCTCGGCTTTCGGTTTTTCCGGCTCCTCTACTTCTCCTTCTCATGGTCTTCGGCGTCAGCTGTGATCGGCGGGCCTATCCTACCCTTAATTTAAACACATTATTGTGAGTCCTATCCTCTGCTGCCAACATAAGAGAGCTTGATTTCAGAGCGTAGAATACTTGCCAGCACAAATGAGGTAAAAAAGCTCCTTGCTGCTGAGCAGTTCTACAACTTATCTTGATCTATCAGATGGTTCACTTGCAAATTTGTACACTGTAAACAAGCAGCATCGTGCACCTCTCATAAGGAAAGAAGCTTCCCCCACTTTGTTTAAGCTTTCTACTTCTGCTATGGAATTGCATTTGTGACTGAGGAATAAACTCTGGAGTGTTGCAGCAGAAATTGATGTTACATATTTAGTGGATGCCCGTAGGCAATTTCTTTTCTTAATGGAGATCTGAATGCTACTTTAATTTTTCCACATTTTATAAGGGTTTTTTCCCCTGTCTCTGTTTGAAATTGCTTTTTACATGACACCTCTGCTGATGAATCTTTTGTATTGGAGTGATGGTGAGGTGAAAGGGAGCACCATGAAGAAAAGTCTTTGCTATAAACAAAAAATACCTGTCATGGTCATCAATAAACCTCTGCTCTGTATTTGCTAAGTATTGATAGAAACCAAGGGATTCAATCTCACTGCCTCACTTCCTGCTTTGATTAAGGCAATGAATGCAATGCAGATGCCAGAGGACAAGAAATACAAAATTGGCATGGTGCTGTCTTTTAGAAATCAGAACAGTCCTTCCTCAGGACCACATAGTCCTCTGAAGCGCCCAGACACTGGGTCATTCTACCAAAATAGAGAGATTTGGATTTTTTAATTCCTGGTGGCAGCAGAAATCTACCAAGTTCATATACACAGAGTGTATTTTAAAGGAGAAACAGTCTCCCCAATAAGTGAGGACACCACAGAGTGGTGGCAGCGGTGGAATTCAAACCCACGCCCCCGAAGAAACTTGCTGTTCTGATTTCTGGGATAAGTTTAAACAAATAATGATTTATTTATTAAAGAACAAAATAGGTTTCTGGGTATGTTTGAACTGTTGTTGAAGAAAGAAAGAAAATATAATTGACAAAGCTTGGTGTCACACACAGCCTCTCATACACCAAAGCTCAACTCTGACAGGCTTATTGCTCTCTCATATATATAGCCACACAGGCTGAACTAAGCTCCAACTGCTTCCTCTGTCACACAGACTCTCACAAAAACTCTCCACACTCCTTCTCTCAAGAACATAGAATCCCCTCAGAGACATCTCTCCTCCCACACTCTCAGTCATTAGCCAATCACATCACACTTATCTCCCTCTATCACTCTCCTTACATTACTGCAGTCACACTAAACATTTAAAGAAACACACACACCAACACATGAAATCATTATAGTGCTTCTCTAAAATTTGTATTGTAATTAATTGCCTACGGGCATCCACTAAGCTGTGGTTAAGATGTAGATAGAGCCACTTACTGAAAGACCTTCTGATAAGTATCTGGAACCAAGAGAAAAGAGAAATGAAGAAATCTGTGGTTAAACTGGCCAAGGTGTTTCTGAGGGTCTTTAGCATTAACATCTGGAAAACGGAGAGGCTAGCTTGTGCTAAGTAATAATTTAGAATGCAAACTGCTGCTTGAAGCAACATGCAAAGGTAGTGTGGAGGCAGACTGAACAAGAGTGGATAGGAATTGATAAAATCAAATTTAAGCCTTTGCTTCACCTATATACATGATAGTGTGCTTACCAAGGCCAAGATGTGATCAGAACATGCACCAAAAGAACAGTTAAACCAACTCCATAGAACAAAACGTTTGACTTGTTGACCGAATAGAAAGATTTTTCTTTAAAAGTGAACGATCTTACCGAGCAAAATGGTGAACAATCCAAGGAGAGAGAAGCCCAGAGAGAAACATACCATTCACAAAACCAATCTTATTTCTCTGTCCTCTAACCACAGCAAGTCCAAAGTTAGGTATGGCCTTTCTAGCTTTCTCTTTGCCTTCCCTGAGAAAACCAGACACAATCTCTACCATTAAAGTGATCGACAAACTACCCTGTAGCTTCAGATGGTATCCAATCTTATTGGTTATTAAGGTGCTACTGGACTCCAGTCTAGCTCTTCTACTGCAGATCAACATGGGTACCCTGTGAAACTACCTTACAAGATTGTTGTTGTGAGGATAAAATGGACCAAGAAGAATGATGTTGTAAGCCACTTTGGATCCCAATTGGGGAGACAAGCAGGGTATACACATCTAAATAAATATTATTTTGATGTTAAGTTGTTTCAAAAAAATCTACTCTTTGTCCTCTTCTACTGCAGACCAATATAGCTACCCACTTGAAACTTTCTTCATGGAAGGTACAATAGTGAAGCCCTATGGACAATACAGGAATAAAACTGTACTGAACCGATTACATCAGAATAAAATCACATAAGAGGTCCAAAGGAAAACCTGTGCTTCCAATTTGTCACAGTGGGCACCATCTTGAAAGAGGTGTTACATACCTTCTTTGTGAGAGTAAGTCTATGAGACAGAGCGTCATCTTGCCTCCCTTCAAGGGCTAGTGGGTATATTATAGGGTTGCCAAGTCTGAAGCAGTGCTGGAGCGGGGGACTCCAGCTCCGCTTTGGGAGTGTGTGCGCAAAGCATGCACGCGCCGCAACCACAACCGATTACATCAGAATAAAATCACATAAGAGGTCCAAAGGAAAACCTGTGCTTCCAATTTGTCACAGTGGGCACCATCTTGAAAGAGGTGTTACATACCTTCTTTGTGAGAGCAAGTCTATGAGACAGAGTGTCATCTTGCCTCCCTTCAAGGGCTAGTGTGTATATTGACAGGCCTAGTTTCTCTTGCAGGTGTTACTAATTAGTTTCTTTCCCTGCCTGGGACCTTATTATCTTCAAGGTCAAAGTGGAAGTGGACAGTTAGCTTCCCATGAGAGCATGCCTTCAGTGATTGGGGAGGGGGGGGGAGACCAGGAGCAATGATGTAATTTTCCAGAACATTCTCCTAAAGGTGTGGTGTAATCGGATGACATCTGCGCCTGACTTGGGAAGGGTCAAAAACTGTAACTGGAATATGACTCCAGGGGTGAGCTAGCTGAGATTTTCATGGACAGCAGGCCTGATCCATGCTTAATTGCTGAGACCGTAGGGTACACTAAATGGAGGCCTTCAATTGGATGCACATTTGAACCACCAACCAGAGTTCTTAAACAGTGTTAGATTTTCTTTGCTGTTTAACCTTTGGCAATCTGTTGGCTGTAATTTCAGTAAATTGTCAATCTTTACATAAATTACATAAATATGTTTTTAAAATAACATCAGTCAGGTTACTTGTATGCAACTACCCTGGGAGCCCATGGGGTCAGCCCATTGACTGCTTGGCAAAGTCATACAGGAGCAATCCATACAAGTAACTTACAATTAAAAATTATAACCAGTTTTAAAAATAGGAGATCACAGATTAGTTGGACACCTTATAAACCAACTATTAACTGAATGTTGCAGCCCTGCTTTCTACCTACAGTGCTTCCCCATGATAAAGTGTATCAAGCCACTCAGAAAGTATTATCAAACCTCTGTTCTATCAGCTAAGCAGTCTTTAAAATGGGTAACAGGAAGTATAACCAGGGGTCTTGTTCCCTTTAATCCTTCAGGACTAATTCCAGTCCAATTGGCATAGAGCTGTCTTGAATTCCATCCAGAAACTAGGTTTCTCTCCCCAGGCCCTTCTGGATCTTGGTATAGACCATGCAAAATCACTCATTAAGCAGAGAGTGACTGACACTGAAAGACAAATGGTTATCCCCGGTTCTCTTGGCTATTTCTCTCCAGCAATTACCAGATATATAGTCATTCCTGCAGCCTATTTACAGCCAATAACTCTAGAAGGGCATTCACTTTAGCCAGAAGTATGCCCTTGCAAGTCTGCAGTATTGGAAGGGAGGTTTAAAGGGACCCCCTATTCACTGAGGTTCTGTTCCTGCCCTGTCCATGAAATAGAATTTCTGAAACATATATTCTTTAACTATGTATACCATAAGGCAATCCGCATTGAGACTATTAGTCCATTGTTAGAAAGGTTTCCTGGCAGATCAAATAAAATTAAACTCAACTACCTCCTGTCTGAAAGGAACCATCAGACAACAAGACAGGTGGCTAGATTTTGTGCCCAGGTTTACACAAGGAATGTAAAATGCATGGGAATTAGATTAAGCTCTAATCTTTTATCTAAATGATACATGAGTTTTACAGCTGTTTTATTCTATTTATATGTTATAGTCACAGATTTTTAATTTAAGAATGCCACTGCTGGTTTTACCCCATATTTCTTATTCAAATGTTTTTTATGTAAGATGACTGAGTGTGCTGGTCATTAACTGTAACAATAAATTTGATTGATTGAAGCAATTACATAGGAGAGCGGAGACAAGACTGATTTTGTTGTTGTTGTTCTTTTAAGGCTTGGACTGGCCCTTTAACTCTTGTCTGAAAAGGCCCTTAATTATCATGAGTCTTACTCTGTTTTCTTTATTGCAGTTGATCTGAAAAACTTTGCTTCATCCTAATTTGACCACCAAAAAGGTGAATTTGGGCATTTAAAAGAGTGTGAAAAACAAATGACTCACCTATAGTTATGGACGGCCTTTTTAACATGAGATATTCTTCTTTTCGCTAACTGATTCTTACACATGCAAATGGTTCAGACAGGAGTACCATTATTGATCAAGAAACCAAAAAGAGTTAGTTCCCAACCACTGCAATTGAAAACAAGTTTTACACCTCATTAATTGTTAGATTATGGGGCACAATTCATTAAAATTCTGTTCCACTGACAGCATTTGTAAACACTTTCTGAGAAGTTTATCACCCTTTCCATTGGACACAGTTTTCTCTCACTGGAAACATTTCTTTCTGCTCCATACTGATATAAGCGAATCAGGGGGAAAGTTATGGTAAAAAAAAACCCCTTATCTTTTCACTGCAAAGGGAATATAAAGAATTGCATTGGCTGTGAAGCAGAACAGATATTAATTAGGTTTTGCTATAAAGATTCCTTTAAATCAGTGCATTTATTAAATTTCATTGCAATAATTTGGCAGGCTTGCTTGTCTATCAAGGAACGCTTATATTTCATGAATGAAAATAAGCAGTGAATGCTTATATTTCACATGAAACAGACTTTACAAACCAATAGTTCATTTTCATTTGGAAATTCAAAGGCTGGTGAATTCCATTTAAGACACACCCAGCCCCCCCCTCCATATGGAGACCGACTTCTAAGTGATGTAATCCCATACTTCGGAGGCATACATGTGAAACATATGACAAGTTTGATGTAGTGGTTAAGTGCATGGACTCTAATCTGGAAGAACTGGGTTTGATTCCCCACTCCTCCATTTGCACCTGGCTGGATGACCTTGGGGAGGCCATAGTTCTGATAAGAGCTGTTCTTGAAAAAGTGCAGTTTCTGTCAGAGCTCTCTCAGCCCCACCAACCTCACAGGGTGTCTGTTGTGGGGAGGGGAGGGAAAGGAGTTTGTAAGCCGCTCTGAGACAACTTTGGGTAGTGAAGGGCGGGGTATAAATCCAAACTCTTCTTCTTCTCACTGCCTTGCCGACGTGGGGATTCAGGGGCTTGCCCTTCAATGGTTTGCCTCTTTTCTTCAAAGTTGGGGACAAAGGGTGGCGATTGGGGATCAGCAGTCCTTGAGACACCCTCTTGATTGTGGGCTGCCTCCGGGACTGCTGATGTTGTTCAACATCTATATGCGCCCCCTTGCCCAGATTGCCCAGAGGTATGGGCTTGGGTGTCATCAATATGCGGATGACACCCAGCTCTATCTGATGCTGGGTGGCCGGACTCTGACCCAGACGACCTTCATCGGGCATTACAAGCTGTGGCTGGATGGCTCAGACTGAGTTGGCTGAAACTAAACCCGGCAAAGACAGAGGTCCTGGGTCTAGGTTGGGTCAGTTCGGGGTTGGGACTCCCTCTCCCGACCTTCAATGGGGTGCCTCTGGTGCCAGCATCGAGGGTTAGGAGTTTGGGTGTTATCCTGGACTCCTCTTTAATGATGGAGGCCCAGGTAGCAGCCACTGCCAAGTCAGCCTTTTATCATCTTCGGCTGGCTCGGCAGTTGGTTCCCTTCCTTGACCGCGATGACCTGGCCACAGTGATCCATGTGACAGTCACCTTGAGGCTGGACTACTGTAACGCTCTCTACTTGGGGCTGCCTTTGTCGCAAATCCAGAAGCTGCAGCTAGTGCAGAATGCAGCAGCCAGGCTGTTGATGGGTCTCTCGAAGCAAGACCATATCTGGTCTGTGCTGAAGGCGCTGCACTGGCTGCCAATAGCGTACCAAATTCGCTTCAAAGTGCTGGTTCTTACCTTTAAAGCCCTCTATGGCCAGGGTCTGGCATACCTGAGGGACTGCCTTTCCCCATATGTTCCCCCAAGGGCACTACGGTCGGGGGACCAACATCTTTTGGTTACCCCAGGCCCCAGGGATGTCAAACTTGCTGTGACCAGGGCCAGGGCCTTTTCGGTGGCAGCTCCTACCTGGTGGAATGAGCTCCCGGAGGAGATCCGGGCCATGCGGGACCTTGTGTATTCCGCAGGGCTTGCAAGATGGAGCTC
>NW_015163681.1:5639-5797 GCF_001447785.1 Gekko japonicus | reverse complement strand
TATTGTTTTATTCTGCTTTTAACTGTTTTATCATGGCTTTGTGCCCTTATTGTTAGCTGCCCTGAGCCCGTTGGGGAGGGCAGGATATAAATTTGAATAATAAATAAATAAATAAATTCTTCTAGCTGGAGCTACTTGTGTGGGTATTTCATACCCCA
>NW_015163681.1:5406-5563 GCF_001447785.1 Gekko japonicus | reverse complement strand
ATGTGCCAAGATTATAACAATAAAACACATAATATAAAACAATAAATTACAATAAAATACAGTAACACGTTTACAATACAAGTTTACAAGTTTAATCAAGATGGGTAGATATTAACCTCCATGGTAGCTTAAAATCCTGTCATCCAAATAAATGCCC
>NW_015163681.1:0-4767 GCF_001447785.1 Gekko japonicus | reverse complement strand
CAATGGTGTTCACAACTGTGTCATTGGTATTCACATAGACCATCACAAATGGGTAATTCTCTGTAGGTTTGATGAGTTTTGGGATCCTATCTATGGTATCATTAATTTTCACCCCTGGCAAGGAACACACCTCTCAGGCCAGGGTGTCATGACGTTCCATACCCATCAGCAGGGAGTCACCAATGACCAACGCCTTCCTTTTCCTCCTCATGCCATTTCTTCATATCTCCCTGTCTACCTCCTTCTTCTGTCTTCCTTGTGTTTGTGATACTTCTGTTGGCAGTGTTTCCATCTCTGCTTCCACCACAAGGACCTGGAATTGATTCCTTAGTTCTAATGACACTGAGTGCCATCCTACTCAACACCTTTGGTTTTGGGCTGTAGCACTTTGAGGGGTCTCCTTAAGGCAGTCAACTACACTGTTGTCCCTTTGACTGGTCTCTCCTCTCCTATGCAGGACATCAAGGCATCTGTTATTGAACTCCTCCCCTTCCTTGATCTCATGGAGAGTAGTAATCCTTTCCTCCAGGCTCTGAACCTTCTCCTCTAAGAGTCCTGTCATCTTACACTTCTGACATGTGTAGTTGGTCTTGTCCTCATAGAGGAAGACAAACATGGTGCACTCCCTGCAGATGACTGGAAATGGTCCATGAGCATTCATCATCACTTCCCAAATTGATTCTTTCAGCCAGATGTGTTGATGTACCCTGAAACTTAGAGAACTGACCAAATGTTGGGGTATAAATATAATAAATAAATGGCTACCTGAGCCAAAAGGGGTGAAGCACCACACTCTAGAGCTAATGTGAATAATTCACTTTAGTGCCGTAGAGCTAAAGTGAATAATCTCTTTTCTAATAGTTGCAAGCATTCATTCCCTGATAACTAAAGCTACTTGGTAAATGGCCTGTCTGTCTGTATTTGAGAGAGAGGAATCAAGACAGCTAAAGTAGTATCATAATAAAAATTAATCAGAAATTATTGTCAAGGAAGCCACTGAGGTCTTTGTACCCCCCCCCCAAGGATTTATTTGGGAGAGACAAGAAAATCGAACCTAAGAAGGGTGGGAAGGCAGAAAAAAAATACTGGAGATGTTGTCAAACCCAGATAACATTATCACTGGTTTCTTTGAATAAGGCTCTTCTGCTTCTAAAGATGGAAGGAATCTCATGCCACCATTTACTTCTCTTCATTTGAAATCAGTTGGATGTTAAAGTGCTTAAAAACTGATGGTTCATGCCTTTACTTGTAAGCACACAAAAACTTCTGTTGTTGTTGGAAACATCCGTTTATGACTGTACGACTGTAGCTATTGTGAAGTCTTGGCTCAACGACATGCCAATTCCCTGTTAATTTCAGCATCCAGTAGGACTCTTGCTTGTGATAACTTAAATGAACAAATGAACAAGATATCAAGAGAATTTCTTTGAAAAATTAATTAAAATGCAAATTAAATCCAGATTGCATTAGTTTTAAGGAATGCCCTCTGTGGATGAAATGAATACAGAGCATGTGGCAAGCCACTGTTTTCCAGATCAATTCTCGAAGCAACATTGCTTTGAGAAAAATAGCCCAAAATAGACTTATTATAAGCATTTTTAAAGCAAAGACAGATCTCATTATGCAAAATGCTGAATTGCAGAAATCTCATGGTGATGGAACGGGATTGACTGGCATGTGCATTCTTTAGGTCTGCATCTGTTCAGGTGTCAGATCACCTGCTTGCAAGACATTAGGACAACTTCAGTCAAGCAAAGATGATGCCACACTGATATGTTGGATCTTTGTCCTAGAGAGAATTGCATACAATGGATGAGGAGCTCCTGAGATCTTCACCTCCATCTGACAAGATTTCTTGCACCTCTTTGAGCCGTGAGGTTTCATCTTCTCCATTCCTGGTTCAGCTGGCTCCATATTGTTGCCTGTCTTCTCCCTCTATGCTATTTTTGCCCTCCTTTTAAAAATCTGTACTCTCAGTTGCCCATGTGTGCAGCTTTCTTTCTCTTTTTCTCTCATCTCTTCTTAATGTGCTGTTAGGGAAGAAAGTGGGTGTTAGGGTAACATAGGGTATATTTGTTCTTGTCTACTATTCTATGTGGTAAAAGAATAAAGAATCTTATTTGAAGGAGAGAAGCAAAGATGACAGTTTGCAATCCTAAAAACCCTTTCTTGAGACTAAGCCTTATTGAATAACATGGACTTTACTTCTGAAGTGACCAGCTGGGATGGCTCCTAATATCACCAGTATGGAGAGCACAAAGATGAATGTTAATAGCAAAGAGATTCTCCAGATAATCCTCATAGATTTCTATCAGTGATAAACTGCATAAGCTGATATTCATTTCTGGATAAATTTTTATTGGCACACTACTGATCTTTCAAAGTTACATATTATCATGAAACAGCATATTCATTTCACAATAGTAGAAGGAAGTGTTTTATAGATCTTTCAACTGCTATTCTGACCTGAGATTTGAGATTTCTTTTTTTATTATTTTAAACTGTTTATTGAAGATTGAAATAAAATACAATGCAGTACTTAGTAAAGCATGAATGAAAACAATTACAAAATGATAATTAAGTTTGTGGTGAATCAAAGATTGCCATTACAAGTTATCTGATGTGCAATCCAGTCTGAGTTCTTGTCCAGTAAAAAAAATTCCCATACTTTTTGGTACCACTGATATATCAAGGGGAGTTTCTGTAATTTCCCATTTGAAGCAAGCACATGTTTTACTACTGCCAAAAGGTTGGAAATTAGGTCTTTAGTATTTTGAAGAATCCTGATTCTTGGCCATAAGTTCAAAAGAATTAAGGTTGGGTGTTTAGAGATATAACGACCTATTATCAAATGAATTTGTGATATGATTTCACTCCAAAATCTGTTAACCTTACTGCATCTGTAACTGCCAAGGTTCTCCAGCTGGTGTGATGTGGTGTTGTGTCTTGACGCTCTGGCTTGTTTAGATTTCCCGTGTGAACTCAACGAGTGTTTATGGAACTGGCCGTTGCTGTTCTCAGGCCGCTTCGCGCCTTTTCTAATCTGTAACCTAAAGAGGGAAATGAGCTCATTGGTTTAAACCTTGTTTGAAGTTCCTTTAATACACCTTCCCTGGGCATTGTAGTTATTCCTAACAATCTCTGTATGTTCGTGATCAACCATGCTTTGGAAATAAATCTTGCTTCATTTTGAACGTGGATCTATCCTCCTGATTTGGGATCTAACAGTAATAAAACTTTATAAAGCATTGAAAGTAGGCCTTTTAATTGAAGAGATTTAGAGTTTGTACTGTGTTCCAAACTTGTAAGAGGTCTATTCAAACTTTTCCATAAAGATATTCAAACCAAGGTAGACCAGAATCACATGATTGTTCCAATGTTGCTTTCTCTCTAAGTTGTCCATTAGAAGAGATATCTATAAAATGAGTCAGATTAGCAGAGCATCAGAAAAGGTACGCATGGGTTGACAAGCCTGGTAGAAACCATGACTGCCCTAGAAAGGCAGCCAAAGGGGTATATAATATTATTTGAGAACCTGCAATTATGAGGTGTCCATAACGAATGTTGCAGAGAATGAGAGGTTAGATAGCCTTCTTTATTTATTTTCCAATCTGTGTGAAAGGAAGAATTGTATTGCTTGGTTAAGTTTGCTTGGTTGACTGCCTCATACTATGTCTGTAGATCAGGAATTGCCAGACCACAATTCTTAGTTGGATGATGCATGGTCTGAAACCCAACTCTTTGTGTCTTAATCAATGAAACCTAAGGAACAAAACAGGTCTTTAAGAGAGGCCTTCTGTTGGAATAGCTGGCTTAAATGCTGGTGGAACTGTTTGTTATGTGAATGGTCTAGAGCCTGGTCCATCACAAAATTAGAATCCCCACCTAGTATTACAGGGTCTGCGCTAAAGTTTTTAAGTTTGGTAAGAGTGGCTGTAAGAAAGTCCAGTTGCCCTTTATTGGGGACATAAATGGAGCCCAGAGTAGTTGATTGTCCATTGAGTAAACCATTTAAGACTATAGATCTTCCTTCTGGGACTGAGTATGAAGATCTACTTATAAATTTGACAAATTTAGAAATGAGGATGGACACACACACATTTCAATGTACCTGCTGCTAAGAAGTGTTGGGAAAGCCAATTACAGGAAAGAGACTTTTTGTTTCCTTTCTTCAGGTGTGTTTCCTGTTAAAAAATAACATCAGCCTTCTGTTGTTTCAATGAAGAGAGTATCACTTTAACTTGTTGTTAAGACCTCTGCAGTTGAGTGTGCAAATATTAAAACAATTAGCAGCCATCATGCAAACTTATCAATATCCATAAAGTGCAGCAAATACAGTCCCCAGAGCGATGCATCAGTGATATCAGACAGCATTAATAGGATACTTTCACTGAACTCATCTAAAGGTACTTATTGAGAAACATACTGAATGAACCAAAAACAATGAAATAAGAAACCTGTCACTATCCAGTGCATTCACTACACAAGCTATCATTATTGTGAAATAATATTTCTAATTGGTACAGATGAAAAAGTTTAAAATGGTTAATAAATCATAGTAACATTTTTAAAAGTGCTTCAGTAAAATAGGCCTAGGAAGTCTGAGCAAACATAGACAACACAGCCTTAAATTGTGCAACATTCGTCTGTTCAAATACTGGTCCATACTCAGGTAACCAGACAAATGCATAGTCATCCATAAAACATTTTTAAAAAAACATTAAAGAGGCTTGAACTTCATGAAGGTATCAATAATGCAATAGTGAA
>NW_015163680.1:224514-247959 GCF_001447785.1 Gekko japonicus | reverse complement strand
GGAGATCACTCAGAATTACAACTCTTCAGGTAGCAGAGAATAGTTCTTATGGAGAAAATGGTGGACTCTGTGTCATTATACCCTGCTGAGGTTGCCACAACAAATTGACGATGAGTGCCCATGGCCGGGCACACTCTCAGAGCCTCTTTCTAGAGCTTGTTGTATTTATTTCCACAATGGTCCTTATTCCTAGTTAATACATAATTCCTCATGCAAATAGTAAGTATGGAACCTTTTCAAAACCCAAAGAAGACTGACCGGGGTTCAGGAAAGCAAAACTGAGTGGTCTGCATAAAGTAAAGGTGGGACTGAAATGTCCAGCAATTTAGGTGAATGCAGAAAAGCATCAGTAAAAAAAAAAACACTGGGAAATCAGACAAATACAAACTAAACAAAGATGGTGCTAAAAGGCACCCTGTCGAACTCCCCAGATGATAGGGGAGGAAATAGTTAAATGACCCTCACTATTACACCATACTTGAACAGCAGAATCAGTACAGAGAATTTTAATTAACCACAACAATCTCTGGTCAATTGTGGTTTGCTTCAATGTAGTCTATAGACGGTTTCTAGAAATGGAATTGAATGCATAGGAAAGATCTATGAAGGCTGCATATAAAAAGCTCTTCCTTGAAATGGCATACTAATCAAGTGGGATAACACATGACAGTGATCCAGCATACTATGTCTTTACAAAAATCCCACTCTTCAGACAAATTTAGATAAGAAAGCAGAAGAACTGTCATCAGATTGTCAGGGTTTTCCTAAAACTTATAAGAATCTGTGGAGAACAGGTTATTTATTTATTATTATTTATTTTTGGGATTTATATCCCGCCCTATCGAATATACAGCTCGGGGTGGCTAACAAACAGCCATGCCGAAGTTAAAATATGCATACAAACAACAGCATAATAAAAACACTATATCTTGACATAAAATTTGGTGCTTTGATAATTTACATAAAATCCAAGATGGGTGACGTCCCACACTGGCGGCCAAGTTCTTCACAGCGGAAGTGCCCGGAAGAATGTTTCCCCAGCTCTATTGGGTGACATCTATCCCCACTATGTGGGGTAGATGGTTGGAATATCATTGGTGGAATAGTGGCGGCGGCGGCTCCCCCTCAAAGGCCTGGCGGAAGAGTTCCATCTTGCAGGCCCTGCAGAACTGCACTAGGTCCCGCAGGGCCCGGATCTCCTCCGGGAGCTCATTCCATCAGGTGGAGCCGCCACCGAGAATGCCCTAGCCCTGGTTTGGGTCAACTTCACTTCCCGGGGACCTGGAACCTCCAGGCGATGGAGATTCCCCAATCCCAGTGCTCTTGGGGGAATGTATGGAAAGAGGCGGTCCCTTAGGTAGGCCGGACCCTGGCCATTCAGGGCTTTAAAGGTGAGCACCAGCACTTCGAAGTGAATCCGGTATGCTATAGGCAGCCAGTGCAGTGCATGCAGCACCGGCCGGATGTGGTCTCGCCTGGAGAGACCCATCAGCAGCCTCGCTGCAGCATTTTGCACTACCTGCAGCTTCCGGATTTGCGACAAAGGCAGCCCCAAGTAGAGAGCAGGTTGATTAAAGCAGAATCTGATGGCGTATTTGAAGTGTCCGAATAATAAGAGTTTCAGGCTGCTGTTTGAAGCTATATGCAGTGTTTTATTTACAGAGTATTTACAGTCAGTCCAATCCACTTTGCTATCTCCAAATCCTGAGATTGTCCAGCAAAGTGCTTCACCAGTAAACGCATGCACAAGTGTGCACATTTACATCAGGACTGTTCTCCTTATATACAGACTGGCACCAATCAGAGCCCAGTGCTGACTCATGGTGACCATTAATTAAGCTGATGCAACCTAGTTGCAATCTGTACCTGGTGACACTGTCACATGACAGTTCAACCTGTCACCACAGATCCGTATGATCTATCTCAATCACATCTGGCTGTCATCTTGCCCAGAAATACTACAATATACTGTCACGCCTTCCAAGATGCAGCCTATACAATATACAGCTTACTTTTCAACAGTTTAAATCTATTTACAGATACACATTTGGTAAACATATCAGCCAAATTGTCCTCAGAATTACAATGCTGGATGATAATGAAATTGTTACATACAGCTGCTTTTACATTCTGATACCGAATGGTTATATGTTTGCTCCTGGTCTTCATCCCTTGGCTGTGTGCTAATTGACCAGCTGCTGAGCAGTCACAGTACACCTTTATTGGTAACTCACACATCACACCAAAATCTTTTAATAATTGATGAAACCATTCAAGCTGGATGGTTGTGTCACTGATCGCTGAGTATTCCGATTCACAAGAACTCGTTGCAATATGCATTTGTTTAATGGACTTCCATCCCACCAGAGTACCTAACACAAAGATTGTGTAACCTGTGGTTGATTTGGAGTCAGGTCTGTCCCCCCAGCTAGCATCACTGAATGCAGACAGACTTTCAGCTCTTGTATCCGACTTCAGAATTAATTTCTCACTTGCAGTGCCTTTCAAGTACCTAAGCACGCGTTTAGCTGCCATCCAGTCCTTCTGATATGGACAGTGACAATGCTGACATAGCCAATGTACAGCCATTGCAATGTCTGGTCTGGTGCAGCAAGACAGATATAACAGTGACCCCAAAAAGGATTGGTACACTTCCTTATGTGGAAACATTTTTTCCTGTGGTTCCTTGCAGTAACTTTTACGGTCATGGGTGTGTCGGCAATGTTTGCATCACCCATGCCAAACCTTTGAACCAGCTCCAAGATTTTACCTTCTTGGCAAAGCGTATAGTTACCCTGTTCGTCCTTGCTTATCTGTACACCCAGATAATTTTGTATTTCTCCTAAGTCCTTCATTTTAAACACCGGCTGTAATGTTTGGATAAACCAAATCAGCTGCTGTTCGGTAGAATAAACAAAACAAATATCGTCAACAAAGATAAACAGGTAACATGTTTTCCCTTGCACCTCTCTGCTGTATAAATAGGGATCAGCCACGCTTTGTTTGAAGCCATGCTTTGTCAGAGCATTGTTGAGACATTGCCCCCACTCATAACTGCTTTGCTTTAATCCGTACAAAGCTTTGTGCAACCTTAGAACAGACTTTTTGTCCCCAGTATGAAACCCTGGTATCTGCTCCATATAAATTTCCTCATTCAAAGGAGCATTTAGGTAGGTAGTCTCTATATCAAAATGATGAACACTCATTTCATTTGCAGATGCCACTGCCAGAGCCACCCTTATTGTTTCATTTCTGACTGTGCTCTGGAATGTGGTATCATAATCAATACCTTCAACCTGCGTAAAGCCCCTCGCCACGAGACGGGCTTTGTACTACACCTCCCCATTGGGCTTTTGCTTTAATTTGTACAGCCAACGGCAACCTATTGCTTTCCTGTTCTCAGGCAAAGCTGCAGTTGTAAATACCTCATGAGTTCTTAAAGAATCATACTCTGCCTTCATGGCAGTTTCCCATTCTTTCCGTTGCGTTCCCTCTAGAGATAACACTTCTGAGTAATTACCCGGCACTTTTACAAACACATGGTTAATGTCGTATCTCTGAGGAGGTATTCCCTTGGTAGTTCTACTGGATACTCTCGGTATCTGGGGTGAATTTGGACCAGGATCAGAGGCTTGTTGTGCAGGAGCGGCACCTTCCTGCTTAACCTCTTGTTTTCCCCCTGCACTATTTGTTATTGGCAACATGATATGCTCAGGAGTTTCATTTGCATGAATGTGCGACCAGTTGGCATTTTCACAAAAATTGGCAGATCTGCTGAATACCAACATGTTATTAGCATTGACAAACCTATAGGCTTTCATCCCAGTCTGGTAGCCTATAAAAGTTAATTTCTGCGCTCTGCTTTAAAGGTATGTTCACCCATGCCTTAGATCCAAAGATCCTTAAATGTTGCAAAGAGGGGTTTTTCCCGTAGAGAGTCCTGTAAGGAATGTCTTCAATTGTTTTACACCAGACCCTATTAATATTATATGTAGCGCACCTGAGGCATTCAGCCCAGAATGACTTGGGCAACCCAGAATCTAGCAGCATGGAGTGCATAACGGTCTGCACAATACCTGCCCGGCGCTCCGCTAGGCCATTTTCTGGTGGACAAGCTACGTTTGCCACCCTGTGCTCCACACCTTGTGCCTGAAACCATTTATGCAATTCAGTTGACATAAACTCTCCCCCAAAATCGGTTTGGAATTGTAGAAGCTCTGCTCCCAGCTGCTTCTGTACCTTCCTTGCCCATGATTTAATTGTCTCACACACCTTGGACTTCTTCTGGATAGAGAATGCCCAACAGTACCTCGAGTAATCATCCACTATCAGAAGCCCGTATTTCCACCCTGAGATGCTATTAGGATAAGGCCCAATGACATCGGCATGAACCAGAGCCAGAAGTCTATTGGTACACCTATCACTAGCTTTGGCTACTGGGTGAGTATGGGACTTACTTTGTTTGCATATGTCACAGTCCAAATATACCTGGCATTTCTTTAACTTATCATTTCCCAAACATGCAAACGTTTTTGCTAGAGTACTGAATGACATGTGCCCTAACCTTCTATGATACATATGGATGCATTCATTGTGCAACGCTTGGTTGCTAACCACAGACTGTGCTTGCCCAGGCTTGTTCTCAAGAATATAAACACCATTCTTAACCGTTCCTGTGGCAAGTACCTTATCAGACCTCAGTATCATACACTGCTGCTTGTCAAATTGGACAGTGAACCCTGCCTTTGTTACTTCACTGACACTGAGCAGGTTATGCTCCAGACTAGGCACACACATCACATTGCTAAATGCATAATTAAGACTGTGGAAATAAACCTTTCTCTGTGCAGGTGCACCATCTGCTAAACTCATGTGAGCCGGACTAGCTGGCTGAGGGTCAGTCAGCATACTCGAGTCCCGTACAAAGTTTTGAGATGCGCCAGAATCCAGAACCCATTGATTAGGCTCAGAGGACTCTGAAGCACTCACTAGAGTTGCTTGTGGTCTGGCCACATGTTGAGGCTTGACACCGCCTCCCTCCTTGAGAGCGTTGGTGGCCTTTTCTCTCTTCCGAGGGCAAAATCTTTGTACGTGGTCAGGAGAACTGCAGCAGAAACACCTGTGTGTCTTCAACACATTTAGATGGTGGTTAGAAGGCTGCTTCTCTTTTCTCCGCTGACCCGTCTGTTGCAAATCGGTCGGACACCTGCGCTGGCTGGCTTGCTTCCCGGAATAGCTGGCACCGCTCCCAAACCTGCTGGTGTCGTTCCCAGGATGGCCATCTGCCAACTCTCTGCGATGTTGCAATTTCTCCTCCTGCTGAAGTAATCTCCCACAAACGTAGTCGATGGTTAAATCAGATGGCTTGAGGTTTTCTAATGCTGCTATAAGGTGATCATAAGACTGAGGCAATGAACACAAAATGATGTACATTTGGTCCTCTTGACTTATGTCCTTCCCTCTTTCGGCAAGAAGTTGAAAACATTCAGTGAGAGCATTCAGGTGCTCTCTCAGACTCTGTCCATCCGACATAATTGTCCTGTACAGTTTCCTCATCAGTGCCATGATAGAGCCAGAGGATTTCTGTACATAAATTGCTGCTAAACTATTCCATGCAGCCTTGGCAGTGGTTTTTCCCAACACATAGACTAATTGGGAGTCTGACACGCTCAGTACTATCAGAGCCAGTGCCTTCTCTATCTGTGTGTCTTCCTCTGCCGTCGGGGCTGCCGGGGGTGCTGAAACATATGTCCAAAGCCCTTCCTTCACAAGGAAGTGTTTCATTCGCAGCACCCACACAGAGTAATTAGTGTAGGTTAGTTTTTCCACAAACACGGTTGCCGGAGCCAAGGCCGTGTTGTACTCACTGGTTCCACTTGTTATCAGCGACTGGATGGCGTCCTCTAACTTCTCTGCCTCCTCCGAGTTGGACTGGGTTGAACTGTCATCCGTGGACTGTATCACTGCCTGGAAGACGTCCTCTTCCTTCTCTGCAGACATGCACACCGGAGCTCACCACTTTTGACCAGGCAAACCTCCACAGCTTGGTGCAGTCTATCCCAACTGTACTCCAGCTTCTCAGCGCAACTCTGGGCCCATAACCCTGATGGCGTATTTGAAGCATCTGAATAATAAGAGTTTCAGGTTGCTGTTTGAAGCTATATACAGTGTTTTATTTACAGAGTATTTACAGTCAGTCCAATCCACTTTGCTATCTCCAAATCCTGAGATTGTCCAGCAAAGTGCTTCGCCAGTAAACGCATTCACAAGTGTGCACATTTACATCAGGACTGTTCTCCTTATATACAGAGTGGCACCAATCAAAGCCCAGTGCTGACTCATGGTGACCATTAATTAAGCTGATGCAACCTAGTTGCAATCTGTATCTAGTGACACTGTCACATGAAAGTTCAACCTGTCACCACAGATCAGTATGATCTAACTCAATCACACCTGGCTGTCATCTTGCCCAGATATACTACAATATACTGTCAGAATCATGGTACTAGAAGGGAAGTCCTGTGCCACGAATAGTAATTGTACGTGTGTAAAGTGCCATCAAATCATCGTCAACTTATGGGAACCCCAGCAAGGGACTTTCAAGGCAAGTAGAAAGCAGAGGTTGTTTGCCATTGCCTTCTTGGCAGAGTCTTCCAAACATGACCCGACTTAGCTTCCAAGCTCTGATGATATCAGTCTATATTGTGATGCCTTCCCTACCATATATAGTAATGGTACTTGTATGTTTACTGCCTGGAAAAAGTAGCGTCAGGAGGAATATACACTGGGGAAAAGGCATGCATGTCAAGGTTAAAAATCTCCCCCCTCCAGTCAGTACTGTGCTTCCAATTCTACTCAAGCTATCCCTTGTGGCTCCCTTAAAGCCTTTAAAATCCTGTGGGATAGCATTATAGATTTCCCATGAAATGAGCCTTTAATTTCAAATGTTATCCTTCCAACAATGGTGACTGGCACCTTCCAGCAATTCATTCAACACTGAGGCTACTTAGCTTATCTTTGATTATTCTGTTCTCTCTACCATGGGATTTTTTTTACAGCATTTAATTTCCATAGGGGAATAGACAATAACTATTAAAGCAACCTACTATGAGCATACTTTCTTTTAAACTCAGTTGCACGAATGATTAGGCTACTAGTTTGTGCATAATACCATAAACAAATTGTATTTGCATTTACAATTTATTAATTATTATTGAGTCTATTACTAAGGAAACATCTTAAGTATAGAAATAAAATAGTCTGCTGCAGTTGGACACCATTTGATTCATGTGTGCTTATAACATAAATTCCATATATATTATGCACACCACACACATATAAAGGGCTTGCACAGTCACTTATTGAATATACTCCTCAGCAGAGAGTATTTTCATGTGCCTTGGAGAGATTGATTCTATTATCAGTCAGAGTAAATCAATATTTATGTCAGCCAAGATATCTGACTAATGCTAGATGTTATTGAATAGACAATTGAATTTCAGATACAGAATTTAATAAAAGGGATACAGTACAGGTAATAAATATGGCAGGTACTACAAAAAGCATTTCCAGGGAACAGCTATTATTTTGCAGTTCTTTTGACTTGCTGTACACATTTCCCAATTTAATGCAGTGAATACAGTTGCCAGTAAGATCTGATGATTGTGATGGACATTTTCCTATATAGCTTGGATGTAAAATTAAAATTGTCAGCTTGCCTGGTCCACAAATAATGGATCAGCAGTGGGCATACCTCTAAAATGCACTTTACCAGGAATAAGATTTCCACAGGTTATGACCATGTTGAACTACTGTTCACAGGTCAGAACTAGATGTTAGGATACATTGCTGCCCCAGAAAACATCAGGCATGTTTGTTTGTTTGCTTGACTTCTATCCCTCCCTTCCCACAAGTGGGCTCAGGGTGGGTAACAACAAAAGAACACAGCCAATTAAAACAAATGATATAAGCAAAAATAGTTTAAAACAGTTAAAACGAGTTTACCCTGTTCATCTGTAAAGCCTGTTTGAAAATCACAGTGTTGTACATTTCTATGCCCTCTTCCAGTGATGGATCACAATATGGAACATGTTCAAGGGCATGAACATCATGATGTTGGGGTGTGGGTAAATTGCACTAGCAATTATGAAGAGGGAACTTGACTTGCCATTCTTTTTCTAAAAAGAAGTATTTAAGAATTTGCATTTCTTGAACATAGGGAATACCCTAAAAGAACAAGATTCATGCAGGGAGGTGCTCATTTTCCTGGGCCATGTATTATATGGTAATAAGATATCTGTGTGCATGTGCAACATAGCAACTGAAATGCTGCCTAGGTACTCTGACTGTCCAAATTATTATAGAAATCATGACTCATAGATAGATAGATAGATAGATAGATAGATAGATAGATAGATAGACAGACAGATAGACAGACAGACAGACAGACAGATAGATGACAGACAGACAGACATATTTTCAGCATTGTCCTATGAAATTGGTTAGTTTTGGCTTTAGAGACCATAATGGAAGAAGTATCTTGTATCTCTATAGTTAAATTCTGATACAGTCAATGGTAGGCAAAGGACATCAATACTGCAGTGCTACACATGCCAAGCAACTTCTACCCAGTATCTTTCTGTCAGGAATGGGGAAATACTCTTGTATCAGACTACAGTTCACATTGACCCAAAATAATGTCTCAGAAGAAGCATGGCAAAAAAACCTTTGCTCTTTACCTATCTCTTTAAGAAAATATAACTGCCTAAAGGCCACATTGGCTGTGTCTCAGCAAGAGAGGCCAGTGGTTACTGGTACAGAACCTGGGGTTAGTACTTTTAAAACAAAGATCTATAGACATTAGCCTTAGTTAATGCAATAATTTTCATTCTCCATCTGCCTAAATATTCCTTCTTTGACCTTTTAAAAATGATCAGTAGAATATGAAAAACAAGAATGTAATTCAAATGCTGAATATATTCTATTAGTTAACAGAGTCCATCTGGATTTTTTAAAAAACAACAACATTTTATTCAATACTCAGAAATATTTGGATCTGGTGGTTGTCCTTGCACTTGAATGTCTGCTGAGAGTTCATGTACGTTGGTGTGAGAGGGAGAGTAACACAACAGCATATGTAACTGAAAAGGATGTTCTCCAACCAGCAGAGTTACACGGATGTTGCAACCCAAAAGATCAGGCCACCAGACTTAAGAAACTAGTGAAATGACTTATAGGAAAATGCAGAATCATTGAACTCTAAAACAGATGACTATGCGAAGGGGTGGTGTTCAGTCCTTCTTTGCTCATATATTGATATGCAGGTGGTGAAGATGAAACACTGATTTAGTCTGCATTCACACATACTGGATACTGTGCTATCACAATCAGGAACCTCCTGGACTGTCTTGTCCATTTAATGTAACAATTGTGTGATATCCAGCCATGTGTGAATGCAGCCCTAGTCTGCACTGAGTCTTGTGCCAAGGTGGAACTGCCTGTTATTCATTGTTAAAAGAGATTTGCAATATCATCCAAAGCAGAGTTACCCCTTTCTAAGTTCACTGAAGTCAACAAGCTGAGAAAGTTGTATTCCGTCTTAGAACAACACTATTTGATCCTTGGAACAACAGTAGTAAGAATGCCCAAACTAAAAATGACTAAGCCATTTAATTCCATTTTATTACCGCAGATCGGCTTTTAATGAAGCTGGTCCTAGTTTAATCCAAAACTTGCAATGCAATCCTACATTCACTCAGAATTAAGTTCCATTTTATTCAATGGTGTTTAATCCTGAGTAAGTATTGTTCTTAGGATTGCAGTCTTGGCATTTCATATTTCATTCTGGGATGTGTGGCCAATTATTTTTTCATTAGAGAGGGATTCACAGAATATCTCCAAGGAGATATTAGAGGTAGAATTCAGCTAAGGCCATCTAATATTAAAAGGAAGTGTGAGATCTGGCAACTTGAATTTCTAAGGAACTGTATGGCTATCTTGAGCATCTTGATGTTGCCCAAGACTGCATTCCTATTAAAATTTGCTACAATGGTCTTTCACATTTCAGAATGATCCTTGATCCAAATGCAGTCTTCTGCGGAACACCCCATGCCATATTATTTGTTCCTCAGTCTCTGTTCGATGCTACCTTCTGGCTTTTTGCACATTCTTTTATTTCTCCAGCCCCTTGTTAACCTGTCTCCTGTCTTGAGCTCTGCATTTCAACACATCCTGCTGTTTCCAGTGACATTTCTTTAAATGCTCCGAGCTCGCCTAACAAATCTTCAGTGTAGTTTACTTAGGCTGTCAACCTGCTGCTGCCGCAGACCAGCACAGATACAGACAGGGAGGCTCAATAAAATGACTGGGTTGAAAATGATACAGTGGTGGGATTCATTACAAAGTCAGATGAGCTCTTTGTCATTTAAGGAGATAGGAGAGACTGACATTAAAATACAGTTCATTAAAAGTGAATTTGAGCTTCTCTCTTCACAGTACCAAAACATCTGGAGATGATATAATTTATACTAGAGTACCTTAGAAAATGTTTGAGTTTCTAACTAAACACTAGGGATTTGGGTAAGTAAAAGGATGCCACTATTGTACTGCTATACATTTGCAGAGGATTTATTACTCTGAATCTTTCAGTGCCATCAGCCAAAATACTCCTGGACTGAGAATGTGCTCATGCTTAACTCAGTATTATTTTTAAAGGCTACATGATTTTTTTTAAAAATTAACTGTGTACTTGTTTTTTTTGGTAAGAATTGACAAATAACCCAGGAAGTTAAGTGGTTAAATAGCTCAGCTTTCACAGAGTCATCATTTCTGATTAGATAAGAAAGTAATGAGCCAAAAATCAAAGAAAGAGCACCAGCAAAAATAGGAAAAAAATAAGTGAAATAGACTTGAATGTAGCTAGATAGTAGTGCCATGAAACTGTCTTTCTTTGTTCTTAGATCTCAACAGTTCGGAGTGACTGATGTTATTTACATAACGTTTGGTATCATATTTGACCTTCACAATGTTCTTTTTTAAATTTTCCATTGTGAATCATTAAGTTGCAGCCTTTAGATACTGTTAAAATATGGCAGTACAGCTATGTCAAGGAAGCATATAAAATGATTTTTTATGACAGGGGTCCATGACTTTTCCCACAAAAAAATGAAAATGTTTAATCCTCTAATATAATAAGAAACATTTCCATCATTATATGTAATCCATTAAATGTGAAAAATAAAATGCTTCACAATTTTCATTTTCCTAGCCCCTTCCCACTTCACTAGTATTCCAATTTTATACACTGACATATTTTGCCCCAAAGCCACTTAATGAGTTATGAATTACATGGAATTTGAGATAAGTTTCTCAAGCCTAATGTCTTTTTACATCTTTCACTGAACTACATGAGTGGTACCACATCTGTAGTGACTTTTACACTACTTTGAATAATATAGATACCTTACATATTGTTAACGTAGATTGCATGGTTAATTGCCATTCTGGTGACAGCCCTAATAGATGGGGTGTGTAACTACTCAGTCAGCTTTAACCATGTAGCAGAAAATACATTATTCAAGGAAATGTGGAAACACCTTTATTAAAAAATGTTGTTGCACTTAAAGTAACATATAAATCATGCCCAAATATAATTTTCTGTCCACTGACCTGCATGAACCTCACAGTGTAATAATAAAGGATTTTAAAAGACTCATTGTCCATGTGCAACTGTTATTAATAAAGTCTCAACTAATTTTATTGTGGTTTAATAGAATAAACATAAATATTTACATTTTGTGATATTTGTTCACTTTCAAGTTCTGGGTTTTTCTCAGTTTCCTTTTTTGATCTTTGATCTCACTCAATTGTTTCCCCTTCTTCCCAGTTTTATGACAACTGATTTTCCACTTCAATGTATAGAAGGACCAAAACCAGTTTGTCCCATTTCCTTTCCTTAAGTATCACTGCTTAATTAATCTGTTATGGGATTGTCAATGAAAGATGCACGAGAACATTGATACATAAATGAGCTATCTATTAATGGTGAGATGTTGAAAGAGCAGAATAAAAGAGCTACTTTATTTTCATCATAAGAATCATATCCAATGTTGAGTGGTCTTAACCCGGCATAGCTCCAGGGCTGTTAAATGGAGCAATGTAGATTGACTCCCTCTGTTAGACCCAGGCTATTGAGTAGAACAGCAATTTGCCATGCCAAAAATAATGTGAAGCATAGTCAAATGTGTCTAGTTCATCACATCAGACTTCCCAGCCGAATCTAATGAACGACTGGATTCTATGAGAAATATGGAAAGCCAGATTTAGTCTGACCCTCACAATGATGCCATCTTTTTTTGTGCAAGCCCCCCATGTAAAAGGAGCCTGAAGAAAGTGAATCAGTCTCTTGGTTTTTTACCAGGTTGAACTGAACCATTTTAAAGATTTATAATCTGGAAAAGTATTATCTAAGAAAAGGAGCAGTGAATCTCAACTGTAATTGTTTAAACATCAGATTTGGTTGATGTTCTTTATGCATATGGCTAAACTTATTATTCAAGAGGTTTTTTTAACTATATTTTTCAGTCCAACATGAGCACTGGATTTGTTGTTAGGAGTATATGCCAGCCATTTATGCATAACAATATGTATCAGGATGGTTTTTACCTGATGTGCCCATTATTACTAGGAAAAAGGCCCGTTGTGGAAATAAATACAACGACCTCTAGAAAGAGGCTCTGGGTGGGTGCCCCAGCTTTGGACACTCAGTGTCAATTTGCTGTGGCGACCTCAGCAGGGTATAATGACACTGAGTCCACCATTTTCTCCAGAGGAACTGATCTCTGCTACCTAAAGAACAGTTGTAATTTTGAGTGATCTCTAGCCCTAACCTGGAGATTGGCAATGATGGTTCCCCAGAAGGGAATAGTTGGTTTGGAGAGTGGAGTCTATGGCTTTGTACCTGTACGAGGTCCCAGGCCTCCTGAAACCTCACCCTCTCCAGGCTCCATCCCTCACATCTCCAGGAATTTCACACCTGGAGTTGGCAACCTTATCTCCTTCCCAGCCAATCATCAACCTACCTTTATTTCCCCCTCACTCTTCAGCTTTCCACCCCCCACACACCTGCAGCTTCTCTCGTGCTCTGAAGCCCTGACTGCTATGTCACATTGGCTGTCATATGGGGGCCACCTCAACAGCATATAAGGATACAGAGCCCACCATTTTCTCCAGGGGAACTGATCTCTGCCATCTGGAAAGCAGTTGGAATTCTGAGTGATCTCCAGCCCTCACCTGGAGATTGGACACATTTTACCTCAGTACAGCAAGCTGTTTAGAATGTTAGAGGCAAAAGCCAATCAAGTCGCATATGCAAACGACCTCTGTGTTCCGAGGCAAAGGCCAATGAGGCTGCATATGCTAATAACCTCTATGTTCTGACTGGCTATGGGGGGGAGAGGAACAGCAAACTGTTCAGAATGTTGGAGGTGAGACTCAAGCAATGCAGCCAGTGGATAGGGACAGATTCTGAGTGACACACCAGGGCACCAACCAATTCCAGAGTGTGTGGAATGTTCTAGAGAAGTGCCACCACCATTTGGCTTTTATATATAAGGGAGATTTGCTTTGGCTTTTGCTGTATTTAGGAGTAAACATACTCTCTAGTAGGTTCAGGCATGCAACCTACTTGTTAACATCAGAGCCAGGAAACTTATTTGTTTCTTTGTAAACTGCTTTGACTTGATATTTCTGTCACATATCCTTTAGGATTTCCATGCTGAGTGACATACATACCATTTTCAAAGATGAAAAGGTGGTGCTCCATGGCCCCAAGAAGGAGCTTTGATGCTTTGAATTCAATTGGAATCAAAGCATTAAGGTTCATGCTTTCTGAATGAGAAATTCAATGTCACTTTCTTTTTGTTTTACTGCCTAGAATTTGCAGTCTCGTAAAAGCTAATTGGTATTTGTTACAATTACTTCTATGCAAGAATCTTCCAGTACCTCATCTTATATAAAGACCATTATATATTACATTTTTAAACCTTTAAAATCTTCACCTGTACTGCTGTCATTTTTTTAAAAATCTACAAAAATCACCTTGTAATATTCCCTGGTGTATTCTTGTAGAATTCATAATCATCATTTCAGAGGTTGTTAGTCTGTTGTGAATATCATTCTGTCTCTTAAACTATAGATAAACAAGAAGGAAACTACTTGGCCCTACATACAAGAAGAATCTAAGTTGGCAGGATAGGATATCCACATTTGGTTTTATGACTTTTTAAAAAATAGAATATATGTACATTCCAAGTATAAGTATTTATCTCAAATATAATTCCTCCTCCCTCAGTATCCTGGACTAGAAGACAAATACAGAGTTTTGCAAACAATGATGAAAAAACAATTAAAAATGATTAAATGAGGCTAATATTGTTTATGCATAGAATAATGCTAGTCATTTTAATAATGTATACAGTATCATGACTGAATTTTATTCCAGGTTCCTATAATCATTCTAACCCATTTATATTAAAATTTGCCAAAAGAGTTAATTCCTGATTTGCACATACAAACTATCATCCATTTTCCCAAGTTCATAATACAATATACTATGACTGCGCACATATCCTGTATAATGCTTTGTTTGTTATATTTGTTAACCTGTTTTGAAATGGAATTTCACTGTCAATACAAGTTTCACTTGCTTACAGTTTCTGTAATCTGATCTCTGTAGAGTCTAATAGAAAGTGCTTATGTTAGCTCAAGGTGGATTACAAAATACTCCATATTTACCCCATACTTGCTTCTGCCTATAGAAAGCCAGCAATGCCTATTTCTGATAGCTAATATCCCATGGTTTTCAAGAAAAAGCTCACTGAAACAGCACTGCTTTACAGGCTTTCCAAAACAGCTAAAGGGATGAAGCTTTCCATTTTCTCTCTATGAACTCATTCCATAAGGTGGGTGCTGCAATAGAGGTGTCGCACAAATGGTCAAAGGCAGAATGTACCACTCATAATGAGGGTAGCTCAAGTATGAATTACTTACTGCATACATTCATATAGACAATAGCAGTCCTTCAGATATGAGAGCCCCATAATATTATATAAGAACCAACACTTTGAGGAAGTCCAGAAGCATGAAATTTGGTATGACATGTACATTCTCATTTCAGTAACAGATAGGCAGCCATATATAGCACTAAGCAGAACTTCTTTTTTTATTCATTTCCTTGGAAAGCCACCTTAGCTGCAAGGAAAGGCAAGATATTTATATTTGAGTAAGTAAATTGATTTAATAAAAAGTACAAAACTTGTTCTAAATATAATACATTAATTAAATTGTAATAGAATAGACTTGAAAATTTTCATTAAAAAGTACATGTATGTTGCCTGACGTGTTCATCCAATTTAACACCATTACCAATATATATATATACATAATTAAAAAATAAATTAAATAGTCTTTCTCTACACCAGACGTTTGATTGCACAAAGTACTGGAAACAAAGGACTTAGCCAAATAGAGAATTTTCACTACATTTTTGTTGATGGTCCAAATGCTGTTAACTACTCCCTTTTACATGTCTATTGTAATAAAAAAATGATTTTAAATAGAAAAGATGAGTAGGGCGGCAAGATTGGCTGATGTTATGGCTAGTGAAGGGCCATATAATTATTTCAGGCTCTTCAAGCATGCTTTGATCATTTGCTTTAAGGGCTACCTGCTGAATTCATTCACACTGCACGGGTACATTTCAGAACAAATCTGCATCCAATGTAAATATTCTGGATTTCAAACTGGTTTTTCAGCTGATGAAGATAATGTCCTTTGAAAAATCTTCTCAGATCACATCATACTTGGTCCTTTATTACAGAGGACCCATATACCACTAGATGTCAGTATTAACAGACCCTTTTAAAGTTCCCAATATATATTATTTACAATGTATAAAGAGAAGCATGAGAATATTTTCCAAGAAGCACCAGTTGCACCTTCTCTTTTTACTTCAAGACTACTAATTGTTGAATTTACACTAGCAGCTGAACCCCCACAATCCAGCTCTAAGGCTACAAATGGTAAATAATATGTTAAAGATGTAAAATACGCAACCCCGGGAAATCAAAGAGCTGCTACTATTTTATTAATTAGCCTACAGTGTCATGCACAGCCAGTCAGTTTATTATTATTTCTTAAGAAAGCATTATAAGTATCTGTCTCATTAGAGAGCAGAAGTAGCAGACAGATTAATGTACATATGCTCCCACATTAATTAGAAAATCAGATTTCTCACAAGATTGATAATTTGATAGAGACAACTGTAGTTGCAATTAATTGGGCTCTCTGTAGAAGCCTCCTGATGAGGCACAGTAAACTGAAAGCACATTGAGACCCAGTACACTGTGGACATGAGGCAGGATCATTTACTGCACAAGATAAATTGCCTCTCCATGGGAGTCTGCACTGTGCTTTTGCAATTATACTCCATTGTGTGTTTTCTTGTTGTACCCAAGGAAGGGGGGGAGGCAACATTAAGGATAACGTCTTAGCTTGAATGAATTTGAATTTAATTTCTTTAAAACATAATTAAACAGACAAAGGTCCCAATCAAGAAAACAAGCAATCAATGGTTGAAATACCCCTAATAATTGGAAGATGCTAAGAAAATAATAGGGAGAGAAAATAACTATTCAAATTATCCAGCTCTGCTGACATTTAATACATTCATATTTAAAAAGTGACATTTAACAAACTAAATGATGCAAATGAGAGCTACAGTACAGAAGTTTGAAAAACAACTTCTGATCTCTGGTATTTTCCTATAAACTGAAATATGTCCGACCTATCAGTTCTGCTACAATGGAACACAGAACCACTGCCAAGAATCTAGTCATCGTGCATTACAGTTCTTGTTGATTGGACCATTGTGGCATTCTCCCCCCCCCCTTTCTAGTGCAGTGATACAAACCCCCTAAGTGATTAGCATTGCTGTGATTGAAAACCTTCAAACTGGAATAGAGCATTATTTCAGCTGATGGATTCTCTGTGAAGCAAAATGTCAAAAAATATCAGTGCCTACTTGCTTTTTAATACATGAATGCTTGTTGAAGACAACATACCAAATTATATACCACTCTTTTGCTTACTCAGAAATGTCCACATGAACTGAATCTCAGCAAGGAGCTTGCATTCTCCTGTAACAATACTGCATAATTGTTTCTTTATTGGGTGGATCTCCTAATAAAGTTCTCCTGAAATGATCTCCTGAAACCTCTTTATTATTGAATGATATACCTACGAGAGATTAGATAAAGTGTCATAAGGGCTAAATGACAATTTCTTCCAAACTCTTCCAGTCCTTTTTGCAGGCAGAGACACCCCTTACTGCAATCTTTGGCTAGACGTACAAACAGTGTTTGCCCCCCAGTTGGAATAATGAGACAGACAACTGTTGGAATCAAACAAGGGCCACTTTATTAACTATTTAAAATAACTGTAACGAAGTGGCAAGGGAAAACTAAGCAGGTGCAGAACAGGCAAGGCAGGTGTCAATCTAAGCAGCCTCCTTGCCCAAAATGGGGGTGAGACACTCACCCCGGTCTTGAACCACCCATCTGGCTCTTGACCAGCAGCCACTGGTTACCCTTCAGGAATGTCTACCCCTGAAGCCATACAGCTTGCAGGGAGGAGCCTACCTAGTAGGTTTCCGGAGGTGATCATCATTCCCCACCCCGGGCTGTAAAACCCTAAGGCTGTTCCTGATGACCCCCTTGTTCCCAAACAGAGAAATGGCTGAAGGTGCTCACCAGTTCTGCTTTCTTACCTGCACAACTCTGCCAAGTGACTGACCGATTTAACAGCCACCACCCGTAACAGCTTCCAAATCCACTGTCCTCAGTGTAAGGTAGGTGAAAAAACCTCCATCCTTTGGCCAATCAGGATGAAAGGGAAAAATTCCAACCTGGCCCCAACAGGCAACCGGTCAAAGCCTACATTAGGAACAGGGTGGGAGGGTGGGCTGAGCATGAGGTGATGACTGGCTTGGGCAGGAACTTTATAGGCTGCCGTCACCTCACGTTGCAACACATGGGGTGCATTCAGACGGGGCGTTTCAACCGGCATAAACTGTACCGGTTGGAACCGTTGCAGTTTATGCCGGCTGAAACGCGATCACACTCACCTCCTGACTGCGCAGCACATCGCAATATGCCCGTCCACACTTCAGGCGCTCAGTGGTGTTTTCAGTTCAGTCTTTTCACTTCAGGTGCATCGGCTTTTAAAAAAATTTTTTTACACAGTTTGTGCATGCGCATAGGCAGGCTTCCTTATAATGAAGCCGATAGGCTGCCGCTTGGCTCTTGGGGTGTGTGTGTAGTATGAATGGGCATATAAAGATTTTTATATATAGGTTTTTCCTTCTTGATTGTTCATATTCATATTTCTCTGGTTTTTATAGATTTATTCTTTAAGTAATATTTCATTAGGATGTTAGAAAGGCCTGTTATATAGAAGGCTTTCCTCTTGTGGATCTGATATTGTTAGCAGACAACATAATAGGTACAAAGTTCATGATTCTGTAGTTCTTAGGGCAAACCTTTCAATGTCTGGGTCAGATAGGTTTTAGTCTCGTATCAGTAATGAATACTTTTGTTTAGGTAAGAACAAGCTTTAGCCGATATGCCTTAGGTCATGTCAAGTAAATATGTGACGCCATTGCATAGACACACCTTTCTTACATCTGACCAATAAGTAGATTTTTATGTAAATGTCGTTTAAGTTTTTGTAACCAATTATGCCTTTTGAATATTATTCCCATGATGATGATATGATGATGTCAGTCCATTTATAAAATATCATGTATTTCCTGAATATGTTCAGAATATGCTCAAGAAGAAGATGAAGAAGAAAAAGAAGAAAGTTCTCAATTTTTGGTTAACTATTTGGTCTACTTGTTTTCCTATTAATTGAGGCATGTTTCCTGATTATGCTGAGAAGAAAACAATCAGTTTTGATGGGTCCTTTGGCCTGTTTTCCATATTTCATTACAATAAAATACAAGAACTTCCTCCTCATTTGACTTCATTTTTGACATGGAATCTAATGTTTACAACATGTGGGTGTGTTGTATTTTTTTTTTGACAGGGCAAATGGAGTTGGGAAGGAGGGAGGGGGGTGAAGAGCACGGGCAAATGAGGCCGGGCAGGCAGTCTTCCGGGTAAGGTCCTAGTGCTGCCGGCTCCTGCAGGGGAGGCGGGGCGGAGATCCTTGCATGTGCATTGCCCCCTCCCGCCTCTCCTCCCGTGAGTCAGGCCCGCTGCCAGCTGCCCGTTGACGAACTCCCCTCCCTCGCCGCCACCCCATCTGGGGCGCTGCGCACGTGTGACCCATTTCAGCTGGGGAGAATGCCCAGGAGGAGAGTTAGTCAGCAGCAGCCGAGGAGGAGGAGGAAGGAGGGAAGAGGAGGAGGAGGGCATGGTGGAGTTATGGAAAACACTCTGCAGCTGCAGCCAGAGCAAAAGCGGCTGCAGCAGCAGTAACAGCAGCAGTGGGCAGGGGAGGAGAGGCAGTTTTGTGCAGGCGCATAACAACCTTTTTTATTTCTTTATTAACAATGGGGTGAAGCTTCGCCCAAGCGCACATCGCATACTAAAAAAAAATGGTGGGCGAAAAGCGGAAGTCTCAGGCTTCCAAACGGAAGTGACTCTACAACGGTGGAGAGTGATCAGATGGGGGGTAAAGCGATTACAACCGTTGCACTCAGGATACCACCACTTGGGGATCTAGTGGTAGAATACAATGATTTAAAGCTCTTTGCAATGGTTCGGGACGGAAGGCAGATTTTCGCTGTCTGAACGTAAGTACACTGATTCCAACTGGCACCTATACCGTTGCAAATGCCCCGTCTGAACGCACCTATGGTGTTGTAAAGCAGTTGCCATCCCACCCACCTCTGGGGTGGCAAAATGGCCTCCGTCCTCCATCGGCTTTGCCGGGGGGGGGTCGGGAGCCTGATTTCTCCCTTATTGCCAGCAGTGATTTTTCACCCTGCTGGTACTAGGCAACACCCCCCCCACACACATATCTATGGAATCTCAAACCATCCAAAGAATTGAATATAGAGGGCTACATTCAGACGTTATTTCCCTTACATATAAGGGGAAAAGACACAGAATTAAGACTTTAAAACTTAAGAGGAGAAACCAGAGGATGAAGAATAGTTAAAACTTGCTGGATATTTGAGACTACACTCATTTTCAAGAGAAGAAGATCACACTGATGAAAAATTCATTGAAAACCTGTATGGTGTATTGTTAGAAAGGAAAACACAAGATGAGGTGGTTAAGTGCTCCATGGTCAAATGGGCACAAAATTTGGGACATAACTTTGATTTAGACCAATGGTCAAAGATTTGGAAAACAAATATAAAAATCACCAATGCAATTTCTTATAAAGAGAATATTTATAAAATGTTTTATAGATGGTATATTACTCCAGACAAATTAGAAAAATGTTATCCCAATATGTGAAATGATTGTTGGAAATGTCACAAGAGGGTTGGCTCTTTTTTCATATGTGGTGGACCTGTGAAAAAAGTAAAAAATATTGGGCTTGGGTACATGAAATGCTGCAAAAAATTTTGGAAACTAATATATCTTTTGTATGAGAATTATTTTTATTGAATATAGTTCAATAAATTGTAAAAAGCAGGATTCCTATTTGATCATACATGTTGTTACAACTGCTAGAATATTATATGCTAAATATTGGAGAAGAAAAGAGATACCATCCAAAGAAGAAATAATAAATAAACTATTGGAAATGGCTGAGATGGACAAATTGACTATTCTTTTGAAAGGACAAAAAGAAGATAATTTTGAAAATATGTGGTCAAGATATTACAGATGGATTGAAGAATATATTAAATGAACTTTGTATACAACCGAAGTAGAAAATATAAAGAACATAATAAGGACGCTGATAGTAATACATGCAAAATATTAAAATAACATTCTAAAGGTGTAGAAACTTTTTTGTGTTTAGAGAAAAACATAAGAGATACTCAATGGTTAGATTCTCCTATTTTATGTTTGTGGGGTAGATTTGTTTTGTCGTGGTTAGTGTTTGTTTGTTTGTTTATTTTTTGTTGTTATAAAATAAAAAATTAAACTAAAAAAAGAAGAAGGTCAACACCCTTTGGACAAGAGAGACTATATAATCTTTTTAAGATCTTACAAATTATTCTGACATATAACCAATTTGAAAGGAACAGGAACCTTATTTTAAATCAATTGCAAAATAATATACATAAAAATAAGGTGGAATATAGAAAATAGATATTTAGACGTTGTATGAGATACTTAACTGGATATTTTAATGATGAAATGGAACACCCCCCCAGATTTGTGTATGTTTGTTTTAGTTAAAAATAAAATGTTATTAAAAAAGGAGCCAACTCCCAGCTGATGAGGAATTCGGCTTGTGGTCTCTTGCTGGGGATTTTTGTTGTTGCTGTTACAAGGGGGAGATGAAGAGTTCAGTCTTAGGTGATTACCTTGAAGTGAGGCTCTTCATATCTCCCATCCTTTGCTGTCTCCCAGACTTGCTGAGATGCACCACATTTAGTGGGAGCAACAGTGGGGGACATCATCACCCAGCTGAAGTCCTTTCTCTTCTCCCTACCCCAAGTTGTCAGCAGGCATCACGAATCTCTCCATGAAGTCTGCAGATGGTTAGATACACACCAATTAATCTTTGCCGGTTAAGAACAGTCTAATAAGGTAATTTTACAAAATTGGCATTAATATTATGAAAACACAAACCACATTCTTTTGCAACTTTCATTTGCTTTGAAGGATGTATTTTGTTCTCTGACTTTTGTTCATCTTATTTGTCATGCAAGAGGCTCCAGAGGATCTTGTGATATGTAATTCCTGTGGGCCAAACTAGGTACTGCTGAGAAAAAGTATTTGTAAAGTCTGAAGAGCCTGACTGAGCTTGGAACGCCAAAATAGGGGGGAAAGGGGTTCATGCCTTCTCCCTCCCATGCTAGCATGGTGTAGCAGTTCACAAGGTGCCTATTGTGCTTCATAAGGTGCCTACTGTGGGGAGAGGAAGGGAGTGTGATTTTAAGCTGCTTTAAGACTCCTTTAAGGTAGAGAAAAGTGGGGTTAAACCTCCCCACTGTTCTCTTCTTTTCCTGAGCCAAATGAAGCAAGAGGGATTAATTAATCTTTGAAGATGGTCCAATTAATTTCCCATTGACTTTCTCCCCCAGGGAAATGGCATGGGAGTGTTGTGACTCGAGATCAGGCAGCTCCTTCTTCAACCAGTGATTTCAGTTTATTAGAACAGAACACAACACAAAAACAATACACAGAACAACCCCAACTTATATACAGTTTGGAACTGGCTAAACCACACCCCCTAGAACAGTAAGGTCCAATCATAAGTGAGTGCTTAGGATCAATAGGGTTTGTTACCACCAAAAGTCATAGTCTTCCCTGATTGGTCCATTGCACACGGCAGCCAATAAGGCTAAAGATTTTAGGATACTGAGAATCTCTGAAGCTTGTGACTGAAGCTCAAGCTCATTCTACAATTCAGGCTACCCATATAACACAATACATAACAGGGAGAATGAAAAGTATGCAGACGGAGAGTGATTTCAGCTAAGCATACCTTTATTTAGTTCAGGACAAAGACAAGTGACCGGCTCGCAGGCCGGTTTATATATGTTCAGAAAACCCGCCACCAAGCATACCTAAACACACCCCTTACTCCCGATAGGCTATTTACAGTAACCGGGTGACCATTGGTCTCCCGGCTGGGAAGCTAGCCCTTTTGATAGGGCCAGCTAGGATCCTCCGGATCCTTTGTCTTTTGACTGAAGCTAACATAGGAATTGTGCCTGGCCAGCCCGGGCAAGTCCGGGCATGTCAGGCTGAATACATTAAACCCCTCCCCCCTTGGTTCGCAATGCACCCACAGACGAAGTCCTTCAGGTGCGCTGGTGGCTTCCTGGGGCGAGTCGAGCGGCGAGGTTCCGGGGTGGCGATTGGTTCGGTCTCGGGGGCCCTTGGAGTCGAGTGGACCGGGCCCGGCGAGGGGTCTGCTGTTGGAGGAAGGGCTGGTTCCTCGTGGCGAGGGGTCTCGGGTTCCCGCCGGAGTGGTGGCTGTGGGTCTGGTCCCGGAAGTGAGGCCGGTGGCTCTGGCTCCGGGTCCTCGTCCGGATCCTCGGGGTCCAGTTGTAGCATGCGGCAGCGCAGCTGATCAATGTGCCGGTGGAGGATTTGGCCATCCTCGCTGGAGACCTCATACGAACGAGGGCCTTTTACCCGGATGACTCGGGCTGGGATCCATTTGGCCCCCCGGCCGTAGTTCCGTGCGTACACCGGGTCCTCGGGAAATAACCCCCTGGCCGCATCGTACATCTAGGTGCCTGGG
>NW_015163680.1:198055-220946 GCF_001447785.1 Gekko japonicus | reverse complement strand
GTTGCCGGAGAGCTGGGGTGCGAAGTGGCGCGGTTCCCGGAGGTCTCGGCGTCGGTGCTCGGTGCAGCGCTCGTGTTGGCGTTCGGGTCTTTGTTCATGGGGTCGTGGATCCCATCCTCGTCGCCAGTGAAAAGTATGCAGACGGAGAGTGATTTCAGCTAAGCATACCTTTATTTAGTTCAGGACAAAGACAAGTGACCGGCTCGCAGGCCGGTTTATATATGTTCAGAAAACCCGCCACCAAGCATACCTAAACACACCCCTTACTCCCAATAGGCTATTTACAGTAACCGGGCGACCATTGGTCTCCCGGCTGGGAAGCTAGCCCTTTTGATAGGGCCGGCTAGGATCCTCCGGATCCTTTGTCTTTCGACTGAAGCTAACATAGGAATTGTGCCTGGCCAGCCCGGGCAAGTCCGTGCATGTCAGGCTGAATACATTACAGAGAAAGAAGTTCCTCCTTCCCCATGCTGTTGTTTTGAACCCAATGCTTTTCTAAAGAGTTGGGGATCCCAAGGAACCTGGACAAACACAAGGGTGTTTATCTGATCAAGCTTCGAAAAAACCCCTTCCCCCAGTTGAAGTGAAGATTCCCTTAATATTCTCTCTGTACATCCAGTAGCACATTTGACTGGTAAGAGGCCTGCTTTGGCTTTTTTTTTTGGCCCCAGTTCCAGGCACATGGATTGGGAAGTGGTGAATGGCTGAAAGACTACACATAAAAGAACTCTACAATTCCCAAGAACCTTTTAATCAGTCTCTGGAGCTCGCGGACATGTTTGTCTGAGCAGTGATTAGTTTCTAGGCTGTGGTTTAAAAATAGGTGACATTTTAAAGGGCAGTTAAGTCTTCTAACCTCTCATTTTAAATTCCAAACTAAGAAGTGAGTTTATGCCATTCATCTTGTAATACATCTGAACATTGTGAACTGGACAAATTAATATTCTAAACCAGATAATTAATTGCGTACTTCAGCAATGTCATTAGTCTCTTATACAGCCTAAATGCCTAGCTTTTACTTTGCCTAACCAAATAAACCCTTGTTGTAAAACATTATTTTAAACTGTAATAATTTGCCCATTGTAGGGGGAAGATAGGGCACATTCAGGGATGACTAAACTAAGGTCCCAATAGTTTCCACTTTTCTGTATTAGGGTTCTAGACACTAAAATAGCCATCTAGCTATTTGAAATTGAAACATGGTCTTTATGCACAGATTAATATATACTTCAGCCTACTTGAATATAATGAAAATCATTAGGAGAGAATAAGTAGCCAGAAAAAAGTCAGAAAACTGAAAAGTAATGTCTTTGGGAAACAATTAAATTGCTAATCATGACACATTATCCCTTAATGACTCCACCATTTCAGGTTTGGTATATGTGATTATGTAGAGCAGCCTCACTACCTCGGTTATAAAAAACCAATTGTCTTCTTAATTTTATAAGCTTAATTTAGTCCACAGGCTAATGGAATGCTTCTCTAGAAGCAGGAGTACTGGGCAATAAAACACATTACAGTCTTTTAGACTCCTTGATTTAATTCATGACTCTCTGTACTTTACTGACTTCCTGGTCTTTGGCCCCCAAGGAAGATTTCAATTGATGACTCTTGTTTTGGTAATAGTTCTTGACTGGAAAACTAGTATTCTGTGTTAAATGCTGTGCTGGAAAGCTAAGTATTTTTCATCTTTTTCTTTACAGTGGCCCTGGTCACACTGGGGGAAAAGGTGCGGCTGAAGTGCGGCTTTTTTGAGCCGCATCAAAAGAGAAGCGCAGCGGCAGGATCAGACAGATCCCCCGAGCCGCCGTGCAGTTGCTCCCCGGCATGATCAGATGCCAGGGGGAAGCCACAGATCGGTGAGCGAAGTGAGCCTGCTGTGCATGCACGTGCATGCGCAGTTCTACAGGGCCTCCATATGCTGCAGGGAGACGGGTGCATTGGCGATCAGATGCCGGCCCGTGCTGCGCATCAACAGGTAGGTAGTACTCTTTTGGTGCTACCTTTTTGTGGCGGGTTTTTGGCTGGAAGGGACGGATCGGGGACGGGTGCGCGCTGCTTCTCAGATGTTGCAGTATGATCGTGCCCACTTGATGTGCCCCTGATCCGTCCCTCCGGCAAGGCAAATCCTCCCGTGTGACCGGGGCCATTGTTAACTAATTCATTGCTTTGGCAAATGCTAGACCATGTGCATCATAATCTGCACCATCCCCCCAAAGCACCAGTATCTCCTTTCTCCACTGCCAATGTACATACATCAGGTTCTAAAATGCTGAAGAGATTATTTGACCCATATAAATTCCTTCAAAACAAAACACTGGCTGAGCAGCCTGAGACAGTTGTATTTTCATTACCACCTGCTCTAGTATGAACTTTTTATGCTATGGCCCCCTCCCCCACTTTCTAAGTTGAGATAGCTGTTCACTGTAGGCACAGCTTTCCCTGTTGCAGTGTATCCCTTTGGAATCCCCCCCCCAAGTGCTTGTCTAGAGCAAAGTTGTAGATAACCATGCAGAGATGTTCCTTTCCCCCCATATATTTATTTATATATTTGTTTTATTTATAGTATGCTTTTCTCACTTGGACTTGAGGCAAATTACACAGAGTGAGTCAATACAATCAACTTATGGGACATTCAATAAACAATGAAATAGGATTAGGTTGTAGAACCAACCAGAAGTCTAAAAACAGAACTGAAGCAAACAGTAAGTATTAACATGAAATGTTAAATGATGCAAACTTCCATAGCAGGATCCTAGTTTCAGCAAGCTTTACACAGTAGGATAGATTGCAATCCGTAATAACTTTTCTAAGTAGCTGTTAAATAGTGAGTTCCAAGGATGAACAGACTCCCAGTCTAGCGATCAGCTCTACTTTATTCAGTGATTTAAGCCAGAACAAGACTGCAAACCAGAGCCTCAGCTCAGTTATATTGCATGCAATTGCTACACCCCAAACACACCCCCCTCCCAACGATAGGCTATTTACATAACATTACACCTGGATTGGTTACTGCCAGAATCCTGTAGTCTATTGTTCTTCGGCTCCAAGCTCACCCTGTCTCTGGCATTACACCTTGATTGGATACTGCCAGAATCCTGTTGGTCTATTATTCTTCAGCTCCAAGCTCACCCTGTTTCTGGCAGCACCGTCCTGCAATGTTTCAATCCCAATACATAACACCCCTCCCCCCTAAGTTCCAAAGCACTTTAACAGGCATAGTCCTTGAGGTATGCTGGCTTGCGTTGCTCTCTCTGAGAATGTCGTGGTTCCTGTGGTGGTGGAGACGGCGCTGGAGCCGGGCTTGGTGAGGCGGGAACCTCTCTGGAGTCCTGTGGGGTGGGAACAAAGTCCGGAAGGTCCATCGTGGTCTAGGCAGGGCTTTCTTCTTCTCAGAACTCTGGCTGCCCACGTGAGGGAGTCCACTCTCAGTCAGTGGCAATGATGGCCCCGGGCAGCAATCCTCCTCCTCAGCTGAGGAAAAGTCCAGCTCCTCAGGCAGCAGGTGACACCACAGCTGGTCTATGTGTCTGGGTAGAAGCTGGCCCCCATCTATTGATACCTCATATGACAGGGGTCCGGTGACTCGGATAACTCTTGCTGGGAGCCACGCGGGACCACTGGAATAGTTCCGTGTGAAGACAGGGTCACCTGGAAAGAAACCACGGGGGGGGGGCTCCTGACTCACTGGCGATTGGTGCACTTCAGGGGCATGGTCCGGGTGAGAGTGGTCCAATCGCATCATGAGGCAGCGGCCCATTAAGACCTCGGCGGGGTTGCAGCTGGTGGATGCGCTTGGGGTCACTCTGGCCAAACAGGAAGACAGCAAGCCGCGATTCCAATCTCCATGGGTGGGCCATTTTAGAGCATCCTTGGTAGTACACACCATCCTCTCAGCTTGTCCATTGGTCGCCGGGTGGAAGGGAGCAGATCACATGTACCGGATGAAGTTCTGTTTCAAGAACTCCTGGAACTCCCAACTTCCGGTCTGGCTCCCGCAAATGGCGGACGCATCCTCGGGTCGCTCCCGAGGTCGTCTTGCCCGCCCGCGGTGGAGGAGGGAATCCGCACGAGCGGAGACCCGAACAAGCCCCTCAGGAAGAGAGGAGCTCGGATCCGGGGTGCGTTAGGGCGCACTAGGGGGGGCCTCTTTCCCGGCCAAGTGGTCGGAAATCGAGGCTCTCGCCATGCCCTGCCCCAATGGACCTTGCTGCGCGAGCGACCCTGCACGGGGTTTAGCGGAGCCACCGGACGTCACCGAGTGATAAAGCGAACAACTGAAGAAATGAAAAAAGAAAAAATATCGGCTGAACTGTGAGCTGTCAAATGTGGAGAAAAAAAAACCTAAGAGCGCTCCCCCCCCTTAGCGGAAAAGACGAGGAGGTGAACCCTCTAACTTCGTAAGCGAGAGAAAAAGGGGGGGAATGGACTGTGCGAATGGTGGTGATTTCTTTTGATGCATGAAGTAAAGCGAGAAAATTTCTGTTTCTCTGGAGCGCACCTTAAGAACTTTATTAAAAGTAAACAAAAATAACAAGATGGCGGAGCGGGTAAAAAGACAAGCGGAGAAGAAGGGAGGAACTTCCGGTCTGGGCGTTTGTTTTTTCATGAGAGCCGGCTGATTAATGCTTGGATTGTTTAAAGTTGTGAATCTGACGGGGAACTGTGAGAAAAGTTGAACTGTGACAGCGAGAAAGTGCCATAAGCGCTTTTAAAAGTCAACAGTTGCGGAGGAAGATCCAGCGAAGAGAATGGCAGCGTTTAAAAGCAAAACTGGAATTCAAAAAAGAAAAGAAAAATCCATTCTCAAAGCTAGAGATCTTTTGAAAGGGCATGAAAGAGTGAGAATTTACAGCATATGAACTGAAAGCGTTAACAGCGACCTGAAGGAGGATTAGAAAAGCTGGAAAGAGGGAAACAGAAGAAGCTCCTCCATGAAATTGGGAATTTAAAAGAAGCCAGCACGCGAAGGAGCGGTTCTGAATGCGCCTTGAGGAAACTTTAATAACAGAGCATCAGATGAACACTACTAATACACTAACAAAGATAACACCTTTAACTGGTTTGAAGAAAGAAGTTTGACTGCACACAGAAGAAGCCTAAGAAGATTATTTGGACATTACTAACAGATTAATTTACAAGTTAATATATCACTCAGCTTTCTCTCTCCCCCACTATATACCCTCCCTATTTTTCTACTTAAGCGAAATACCTCTCCTTTTTAGGAGAGTCAATAAAGCCTTTATATATATAAAAAAAGAACTCCTGGAACTCCCCAGAAGTGAAGGCCATGCCGTTGTCTGTCACGACCGTGTCCGGTAGGCCATGGGTGCTAAAAATATGTCTCAGAGCCTAGATGGCTGCACGGGATGAGATGGATGTGACTGACACGACTTCTAGCCACTTGGTGTATGAGTCCACTAGGAGGAAGAACAGCTGCCCCTGGAATGGGCTGGCAAAGTAAAATGTAACCATGCCCACAGCATGTGGGTGGACTCCCATGGGTGAACGGGGGCCCTCAGAGGTTTGGGGTGTGTCTCCTGGCAGGCCTGACAATGCTGTACCCAGGGCTCGATTTTGCTGTCCATTCCTGGCCACCATTCCTGGCCACCACTCCTGGCCAGTGCTTTCATCTTCACAATTCCCAGGTGGGTCTTGTTATGTACGCAGACCACCACCAGGGGTCCGTGGCTACAGTAGGGAGCATGGCTCCTCGAAACAATAGAACTCTAGGATTCTAGTTCCCCCAGCATTCACCAATAGCAACTTTGGCAGAAAATTCAAACCCTCCAATGGGATTGTGGGTGTGCTGGGTGGGTGTGTATATAGTTGGCCTTGCAGGGCCATTTTGCAGTTCCTGTGTGAAATACAATAAATGCGTCTTAATGCACGTCATGGTCTGAGTCTTCTATGTGTCGAACCCAGTACTTTACAGTGGTGATGAAGGTGGGATCCCTCTGAGCAGGCCTGGCTCCCCCTCCAGCTTTGGCGCCCAAGAACTCCAACAAGGAAGACGTCCATCTCGTCTGCCACCCCACTTGCCAAAAGCCACTGGGACCCACAGTTTCAGGATATGCCACAAAAACCGCCAGCCATCCCACGTGTGCCAGCTGCGAAGAGGCACACGAGCGCAAATCATGCCAGTTCCACAACGCTACATGCCACACTTGTGGAAAACAGGGTCACCTTGCCCACATCTGTTGGTCCAAAGGAAACTGGCACCAGGAGACTCAAGCTCAGCCATGACGCCAGGCCGCCACCACCTATGAGACCACTGCGGAAACCTCCGAACTCTACCTCCTCACCGATCGGCCATCCCTACAGGTACTACGTCTCCCCAACCTGTCTGCTACCCCAAAGATCCAAGTCTTGGTCCAGATCAAGGGGTCCCCCTGCCCTATGGAAGAGGACTTGGGGTCAGCATAATTTCAGTGGACACGCTGCACAGACTTTGCCCTAACAGGGGACCCCACTTACGCCCCTCACCTTTATGTTTGGTGGACTTTCAAATGAACCCAGTCCCGATCCAGGGCGTAGGGACGTTCAAGGTGCAGTACTGGGGTTTCAAGGGATTTCTGGACTTGATTGTGGTTGAGGGGAACCTTGTTAGCCTTTTAGGGTGATACTGGTTTGCGCCGTTGGGTATAACAATTGGGGGGCTGAATAAATGTGGAATGTGGGACTTTGCAGAGATTTGCGGGGAGTTCCCTGCCATTTTTGATGGGGCTTTAGGGTGTTATAAGGGCTCCCTGGTTTCGTTGCAACTAGACCCCACGGTGGCTCCCATTAGATCGTGGTTCTGCACCTCTCCACTCACTCTCATAACCAAAATTGATGTGGAACTGGACCGTTTGGTGGCGCAGGGGGTCCTGGAACCAGTATCACATGCCATCTAAGAAATGCCAATTGTCACCCCCGTTAAGCCCAATGGCGACATCCGCATCTGCGCGGAGTACAAATGTACGCTTAATAAAGCCCTCCACGACCACCCCTACCCGGTTCCAGGTGTTAAGTCATGTCCTGGCTTCTCTGGCAGGGGCTAAGATTTTTGGCAAACTTGATCTGGTGCAGGCCTATCAACAGTTGCCCGTAGATGAGGCCACGGCCACTGCCCAAATGATAGCGATGCACAGGGGGGCTTTTAAGGTAAAAAGGCTACAGTTCAGCGTGAGCATGGCCCCAGGGATATTCCAACAATTAATGGACTCCTTGTTAAAATGGATCCCTGGAGTGACGCCGGTTTTTGACAACATCCTCATCGCCACGACAACCCCGGATGACTTTGCCTCCCGCCTCCGTGCTGTCCTGCAATGTTTCGACTCAGTTGGCCTCAAAGTGAAATGGGAGAAATGTCTCCTCACAGTTCTGGAAGTGGACTTCCTGGGGTTTTGAGTCGATGCAGCTGGCCTCCATCCAGATAAGGACAAGGTGAAGGCCATCGTGGAGGCCCCGGCACCCACTTTGAACATAAGAACATAAGAGACGCCAATGTTGGATCAGGCCAAAGGCCCATCCAGTCCAACACTCTGTGTCACACAGTGGCCAGAAATACCAGGTGCCATCAGGAGGTCCACCAGTGGGGCCAGGACATTAGAAGCCCTCCCACTGTTGACCCCCCCAAGCGCCAAGAAGACAGAGCATCACTTGCCCCAGAGCCCCTATCTATACCTTGTGGCTAATAGCCGCTGATGACTGGTGGTGTCTGCTAAACCAACTGCTGCTTCAGGAGGAAAACATCAATTCTGCCATCACCGCCTGTGTCATTCTGCACATGTGTGAGGACTGTGGACATGCTGTCATGGTAGAACCAGAGGATGCACCAGCCAGAGCGTTCCATGAGCCCAAGGAGCCCCCAGAGGTGCCCGTGGATGACATACAGCAAGAGGAGAGTGAGGTGGTATGGGAAGCCCTCACCACATGGCTGTGTAGATGGGAAAGGAGGCAATAGGGTCAGATCATGAACAGGGGGGTTTCCAAGTTACCACCACCAACCCCACAGTGCACCAGGTTCAAGCAGCACCCATCCGCCCACTATATACAGGTGGTGTGATCATGCTACTGTAATAAAGGAGTTGCCATATGGAAATCTGTTCCTGTCAGTCTACTGCAGGCCCAGGACTGCCATGACAGAATGAGGAGGGGGAAAGGGGCTGGCCTCCCCAGTGGCCTCACATTGCTGCGTCAAGAGTGAGGGAGAACCTATTTGGAAGTGTTAATAAACTCATGACCTGTTATTCACCCCACCCTTGAGTGCTAGTTCATTATTTCATCTCCTGTGCTCTCATTCAAAATGACTTTTGAATGGTGTGTGTGTGTGTGTTTTGTTCCCAACGATTTACCATGCTTAATTCATACTGCTAGGCATAATTTGTTCACCTTACTAGTGCAACATATTCCACCAGGCTAATCATAAGATATTTGTAGTCTACACAAACTTTGTTTGCCCATCCATGGCAGACATTTAATAAAGCCAGTTCATCTGAAAAAGAAGTTAAATTGAATAATCTAAAATGAATGTGATTCATATTCAAGGAAAGCAGAAAAAGTACAATTCATGAGTAGCAAAACAAGCTTGTCTGCTTAACCAAAAAAAGACAATCTTACTTCTAAAATATTTTATTTTTATCTTGGTCAAGTAGATAGATAATCTTCTAAAGATGGAGTCAGTGGATTTGCCCTGTTTTCTCTCAAAGTAAAACCATCTGTCACAGGTGATAAAGGGGGAACTTCTTATACCCTTTCTAGAAATGTTTTGCCTCTCTGAATGCCAATCCTTAGTCTTGTATGCTGACCCACATTTGCATTCCAAACTGGTGGCAGTAAAGAATGCCTCAGGGATCAGCAGCCAATAAAGATAACTCATGCATTTGGATAAGAAGAAAAACCAAAGGGGAAATGGCAAGAGTGGCAGGTCACAGACTACAACCCCAGAAAAGTCTTAAAAGACCTTTCTCCAGTGTAAAAAAACACCACCACATCTAAATCATCACCAGAGACAGAGGCTAGAACAGAGGACTGAAGCTAGTCCATTTTCACCACTATACTACTGTTGATGAATATATAAACAGTCACTTTCAAGTTAACTGTTTATATCCTTTTCTCACTGGATTGTTATTTGAGAAATATGTTGGAAATGTAAATAGATCATTTTTGGTTCTCCTTTTATGAAGCAGCTTTATCTTATGATCAGGATCTCTTTGCAGTGAAAACATAATTTATTTTTGTTAAATTATCTTGTACACACTTGCTTAAGAACTTAAGCTGATCAATTGATCTAATTTATTACAGCAAAAGCTAGTAAAACAGTACAATTCTGATATAAGAAGGATTAAAACTGTAATAACATAGGAATAGTATAAAAAAATTAACAAGAGAAAATTAATAAAATTAGTTAAAAAATAATGTTAATAAGAGAATCATACAATTTTTCAGCTAAAATAAGTTCATGTTTCCTAATAGCTAAGCAACAAAATTTTGCCACAGCATAAGTCACTGAGCTCTGAACATATTCTAAGAGGAATTTACGAAGGACTTTTGGCCTAAAGTCAAGATAAGACTGCAGAGGGCTAACTCTAGACAGAAGGGGTAGTATAAGATGGTCTCTAGGGATGCCAGCCTCCAGTTGGGGCCTGGAGATCTCCCGCTTTTACAACTGATCTCCACCTGACAGAGATCAGCTCCCCTGGAGAAAATGGCTACTTTGAAAGGTGGACTCTATGGCATTGCAAAATGCTGAGGCCCATCCCATCCCCAAACCCCTCCCTCTCCCAGATCCATCCCCAAAGTCTCCAGGTATTTCCCAATCCAGACCTGGCAACCCTAATGGTCTCATTCCTCCTGATAGAATCTGCAGGACAGGAGGACATGAGTAATTGATTCCATCATATTAGCCATGCATGGGCATATACGATCATGCAATGGAACTGCAGTGAATTTACCTTGCAGTACAGCAAAAGGAAGTGCCTCAAAATGGGCTCTGGAAAAGGCCCATCTATAGGGCTCATAGGTAATGTTAAATAAATAAGGGGCAGCAGTAAAATTAGGTCAAGATTTTATATTTCTGAAGTTCTTCGGCAGCAAAGCTGCTTCATTTTGTAATTCCATATCACAAAGCCTCTGCATAAGAACTTAAGGAACAGCTCACTTGACCACATCAGGGTATTGTTCACAGAAAAGGGTTTTTGCTTTTGTTTTTTAAGTGAGGGAGTGTACTTCAGTCAGAAGTTTCACATCCTTTAAATATATCCACTCGTATGAGTGTTCCAATCATGTTTAGCCTTCAGACTTCTGTTGGAAAATCCTATTTGGCTAAAACCCCAGACTACAACCCCATTGTGGCAGTTCTCCTTTAACTCTAGAGGGATTTCTGCATTGTTCTATTGTAGCAAAACAAAATAAAAGTCTAGTGATCCCTTAAAGTCTAGCAACATTTATTCCACCATGAGCTTTCATGAGTTTTGCTTTAAGGCATTTTAAATTTTCAAGAACCCATCTCCTCTGGTTCTAACTGTGGCAGACTGTGACACAGAGCTATGCATCAAGTAAAGGCTAACACCAATCCCTAGCACTTCTTCTAACTTCGGAAGCCTCTCTCAATTTTATTTATGCCATTTCTCAAGGTGGCTCACATTTACAACAATAAACATATGCCAGTGAACACTGGTAGGAAACATCTGGCAGTAGAGTATTACTTTCTGTAATTTGAAAACACCTGGGCAATATATGCCTGCAGTTGTGATCTCTCTTGTAGAAATTAGCAACTGATATAGTTAAATATAGTTCATAGCACACTTGAAAGTTGTAGATTGGTTTGTCAGAGAGCCAAATATAGCTTTAGCAGACTATACTCTCCTGAATGTAACTTTATTGTCTCTCATACTGGCAAAACCTCTGAAGGAAATACTATCATCTTCAAGAATTCCTTAGCAATGGCATAGATCTTTGCCTCGAGTTCCATAAGAACAGATAAATTGTCATGTGTTGAATACTCTGGGTGCATATATGTGCCCAGGGGTAGTGCCAGTACTCAACTACTTACCAGAGGTGAAGAAGGTCTGTGGGATCATCTCCACTGTCACAACCCGGGAGAACATTATGCTCTTCACAGAGTAACTTGTTGGTGGTCCCCGGCTCTAGAGAGATCCGGCTGTCCTCAACCTTCTCGGCCCTGTCCCTAACCTGGTGGAACTCTCAGCCAAATAACATCAGGGCCTTGCAGGATCTTATGCAATTCTACAGGGCCTGTAAGGCAGAGATGTTCCGCCAGGCATTTGGTTGAGGACAGCGGCAGTTTACATCATGGCTGGCACCCTGCCCTATCTGAATCTCCTATTCCTTATGAGTTATTCCCTCCCTGTGCCCATAAAACACTCACAATCCAGGACCGGGTGGGAACTACAAAACATAAATTTGCCACTTGTTTTAACTGTGTATAATATGTCAGAGATAGTTTTATGGTTTTAATTATTTTAAATTTGTCCATCGCCTAGAGCCCCAATTTGTGGGGATTAGGCAATTTATAAATGTAATAAAATAAATAAATAAAATAAAGAAGTAAGAGTCAGCTAGAGCAGCCTGTCAATAGTCTGCTAGAGCAGTCTGTCAAGTGCAGGAGCAGGGGCAGAGCATTGAAAGCCATAAGAGAAGGTGCCCAAGCAACATCGCCTTAGCAGTCCTGCTGGTTCAGCCTCTCCAATGCCTTCAGACACGCTACCCCTCCTACAGCTGACAGACAACTGCCTGTCAAGGGTTGGAAGGGGTATGGAGTCCTTCAAGCCATCAGGGAGGCTTGCTTAACAGGATTGCTTTAGTGCAGATGCTGGCCCAGCCTCCCCAATGCCTTTAAATACAATCCCCCCTTATACCAGACAGGCAGGTGGTTGTCACATGCAGGAACAGGGCCAGGGTACTTTAATTCATCAGAAAGGCTGCCCTTTAGCCACACTCCCACCCACTAAGGAAATATACACCAAATTTGTAGAAAAGTGGTTTCCTGTATCAGGTTATTTAACTTCTCACAATGTGGGTTCTGGAAAACTGGTTCATATGAACTTGCTTAATATCTGATTGTTCGGATGCTGTTTTGAATATGTATATGTCCCAATTCTTAAAGGTAACATAAATGAGAAGCATTTTTGTAAAAGAAGAAGAAGACGGTATGCCCTCCACTCAAAAAAAATAATCCAATGCCCAGGCCAAACCTCTGCACCAAGAAACCCAAAATAAGGGGAGTCCAATTCTACTATGACATCAGCCCCCACTATGAAGAGTTTTCTGAGAAACACCCCCCCCAAGTGGGTAAAAAAGGGGCAAAACGTGTTCCCCCAATTGTTTTCCATGTGCCTGGCAGGCTGCTACTTCCTTGCCTCCCCCCCCCTTGATTGGTCAACTGTGTAGCTCAGATTTCTGAGGTAAAACCTGCCTCTTGCACCCACCTCCCTCTGATTGTTCAGCTGTGGATCTCAATGTTCTGAGGTAAAAATACAGTTAGAAGAGACTGCAGACAGTTGAGGACAGTTACAGAAATCAGTGACTCAAGACACCGGAATAGACATTTCTCATAACAGCCAGCATGGCAATCACAAGGAGTTCCTTCGGGGGACGGGGGACAGTACGTATGTCTCACTTCATTTTTTACACTACAGTCTTCTCCATTAGAATTCCTACAACAAATGTTACTTTTCAAACTTCACATAATCAGTATTATAACTGGATTTATAGAACTTAAGTACTGTAGTAAAGCAAAGGTATCAGGCTAGTATAACATAAATAACAGAAAAATATCACAGCTAATAATGTGATCCTGTATCACAAAAATTAGAAAAGTCCCATCCTTGTCATATTGCAGGACAGTTTCTATAGTAAGTTTTTTTAAATAGATATTTTTATTGAGTATATATTTCATAACAATAATTCATAACCTTATATTTTATACTAACTTTATTAGAAATTAAAACTGAGGTTACATTCCCTTGGTATAACTAACATATTAACGAATCCTCTTATTTTCTTATTCCCTCATCCTACCCACATATGAGACCACCATACAACTCCAATGCACGTTCTAAGCCTTGATACATCCTTTAGTTCAATACATTATTACTCATTCTTCTAACTTCTATTCTATTCACTCAATCTTTATGTTATTCTATCTACTTCTAGACGTAAAAAGGAAAGCTGGACGGGGTTGCCTTTGGTTCTGGAAGCTGAAGAGATAAACTCTTCAGCTTTAGGAGGTTACCCCTCTCCCCTGCATCCAGAGGTCTTGGGGAGAGCACCCCTTCACTTCATTGCCATGCCCTCTAAGTGTGAACTTCTATTTCTTTACAATTTGTCACTTTAGTACTTTTGGTGAGTAATTACTACTTAAGCTAAAAATCTAAATACCCTACTTATGCTTATTAAATTGCTCTCATCATATACTATTATACTGTTTGCCAAAACAAACTATCTCCTTTCAGGCACCTCCGTTTGTTTAGTCACTGCGTCAAGTAACTTCTGGCCAGTGTGCTCGTTGTAAGCAGTGAAAGTTTTGCCATTTAAATTGACCACTAGGTGGCCTAGTGGTAGCCATCTGTATTGAATTCCGTGTTCCCTCAAAGACTTTGCTAAATCTAGCAGATTCCTTCTCATGAGCAGTATCTCTGCTGGGACGTCAGCAAATAAGAAAACAATTGTGTCTTCAAGGCACAGACCCTCTTTTTCTCTCACAAGTTTGAAAAGTTTGTTTTTGGTCTGCACCTCCATAAATTCAATTAAGATGTCAGAAGTGGCATCTGAAGGAGATTTTTTTGAGACGTTTAGACGAAAAGTAGAGGTAATAATTCTTGATAACCCATGGTTCCCCTGCTGAAAGCAGTATTTGCTGCAGGCATTTATTTAAAGAAGCAGTGAGATCTTCTGTTTTAGCAAAATTTAAAGAGACCCCCACAAAGTTTGGCATTCCTTCCTCTTAATTTGATTTCTTGGAGTAAGATTTTATTTTTGGCCCAAACCTCAAAGTCTTTTACCTCCTTCATTTCATCCGCTGTTTTTTTTTGTGCACTGGTAAGCTGCTTCAGCTTCCTTCTCTGTAGTTTTCAATGTTGTGGTGAGTTTGTTGAGTTTCTTATTTATGGGCTCATAAGCTGGCCAAATTATTTTTTCAATTGTCCAACGTCCTCACTCAGAGACTTTATTTAATTTTTAAGTTCATCTTTTATCTCTGTCAGAGCATGCAGAATCATAGTCTAGTAGCTTGGGTTGGAGTTATTTCCTCCCGTCACCATGTCATCTGGCAGAGACATGTTCTGAGTCTTCAGGGTCTATATTTGTCTTCCTAGGGGGTCTGAAGGGGGCATTTTTTACTCCCTTCTTCCCCCTAATCCTTCCCATGCCTGGCATTAAAGTTTGTTTCCAAATTGCTTTGTTTTTCCAGAGAAAATTTGATATTTCTCAGCAGGATTGCAGGAATAGCAGGAGAGTGAGAGGGATGCAGCCAGCCGGAAGCTCAGCTGCCACACACCCCCAGTTTCTGTAGTAAGTTGATGAGCATATAGATGTTTTTATACAATGATTTTTTTTTTCATTTCTCAAACTGTAATACTAAAAGGCTAATATATGTTATTATATGCCCATGCCAGCTTCTATATATTGGGATGAGTGTATGTGCCATAAAGACATGTATTATAGAACACAGATCACCAATCCACAATAAAAATATGGAAGCACCTTTGGTAGCACATTTTGTAAAAAAGGGACACTCTCCTGATGATTTGCAGGCCTTTGTACTTTGCCAAGAAGTATCACATTTGTGCAATCATTTTGATGTTCAAAAAATGTTGCTCCATTAAGAAGTTGCTTGGATTTATAGGTTAAAGACATATATACCCTATAGACAATACAAATTTGAATCTGTCATGTTATAGGAGCTACTTTTGAACCACTTTGTAATGTATGTATTTTGCATTCATGATAAATTGCAATTTGAGATATTGTTATATTGGATTATTAAGGGTACTATTTAAAATGAGGGGTCTTGCATGGTTCGATGAGGTTGTGGGCTATGCCATGGAGGGCCACGGCAGAGAACTCAGACCAAGCGTGATCCCCTGGGAAAGGAAATGGCAACCCACTCCAGTATTTTTGCCAAGAAAACCCCATGGACAGTATCAAAAGGCTAAAAGATATGACGCCGGAAGATGAGACCCTCAGGTCGGAAGGTGTCCAATATGCTACTGGGGATGAACAGAGGGCAAGTACAAGTAACCCTAGTAAGAGTGAAGCGGCTGGGCCAAAGCCGAAAGGACGCTCAGTTGTGGATGTGTCTGATGGTGAAAGGAAAGTCCGATGCTGCAAAGAACAATACTGCATAGGAACCTGGAATGTAAGATCTATGAATCAAGGTAAGCTTGACGTGGTCAAAAATGAGATGGCAAGACTGAACATCGATATCTTTGGAATCAGTGAACTAAAGTGGACAGGAATGGGTGAATTTAACTCAGAAGACCATTAAATCTACTAATGTGGCCAGGAATCCCGTAGAAAAATTGGTGTGGCCTTTATAGTCAACAAGAGAGTGCAAAAGTCAGTACTGGGATACAATCTCAAAAATGACAGAATGATTTCGGTCCGATACCAAGGCAAACCACTCAACATCACAGTAATCCAAGTCTATGCCCTAACCACTGATGCAGAAGAGGCTGAAGTGGACCGGTTCTATGAAGACCTACAACACCTCCTAGAACTAACACCAAAAAATGATGTCCTCATCATCATAGGGGACTGGAATGCTAAAGTAGGAAGTCAAAAGGTAACTGGAATAACAGACAAGTTTGGCCTTGGAAAGCAAAATGAAGCAGGGCAAAGGTTAACAGAGTTTTGTCAAGAGAACACACTGGTCATAGCGAACACCCTTTTCCAACAACCTAAGAGGCGACTCTACACATGGACATCACCAGATGGGCAACACCGAAATCAGATTGACTATATAATTTGCAGTCAAAGATGGAGAAGCTCTATCCAGTCAGTAAAAACAAGACCTGGAGCTGACTGTGGTTCAGATCATGAGCTACTCATTGCAAAATTCAGACTTAAACTGAAGAAAATTGGGAAAACCACGAGGCCATTCAGGTTTGACCTAGATCGCATCCCTGATGAATATACAGTAGAGGTGAAGAATAGATTCAAGGGTCTGGATTTGATAGATAGAGTGCCTGAAGAACTATGGACAGAGGTTCGTGACATCGTACAGGAGGCAGCAATCACCACCATCCCAAAGAAAAAGAAATGTAAGAAAGCAAAGTGGCTTTCTGATGAGGCTTTACAAATAGCAGAGGAAAGAAGGAAAGCGAAAGGCAAAGGCGAAAAGGAAAGATTTACCCAACTGAACGCAGATTTCCAGAGAACAGCAAGGAGAGATAAGGAGGCCTTCCTGAATGAACAGTGCAAAGTAATAGAAGAAAACAATAGAATGGGAAGGACTAGAGATCTCTTCAAGAAAATTGGAGAAATCAAGGGAGCGTTCCATGCAAAGCTGGCCATGATAAAGGACAAAAACGGTAGGGACCTAACAGAAGCAGAAGAGATTAGGAAAAGATGGCAAGAATACACAGAAGAACTATACAAGAAAGACCTCGATGTCCTTGACAACCACGACGGTATAATCACTGACCTCGAGCCAGACATCCTGGAATGTGAAGTTAAATGGGCCTTAGAAAGCATTACTAACAACAAAGCTAGTGGAGGTGATGGTATTCCAGCTGAGCTATTCAAAGTCTTAGAAGATGATGCTGTTAAAGTTCTGCACTCCATTTGCCAGCAAATTTGGAAAACGCAACAGTGGCCACAGGATTGGAAAAGGTCAGTATACATTCCAATCCCAAAGAAGGGCAATGCCAAGGAATGTTCAAACTATCGCACAATTGCACTCATATCACACGCTAGCAAGGTCATGCTCAAGATCCTACAAGCTAGGCTTCAACAGTACGTGGATAGAGAACTACCAGAAGTACAAGCTGGGTTTCGAAGAGGTAGAGGAACTAGAGATCAAATTGCCAACATTCGCTGGATTATGGAGAAAGCAAGAGAGTACCAGAAAAATATCTACTTCTGCTTCATTGACTATGCTAAAGCTTTTGACTGTGTGGATCACAACAAACTATGGCAGGTCCTTAAAGAGATGGGAGTACCAGACCACCTCACATGTCTCTTGAGAAACCTGTATAAGGGCCAAGAAGCGACAGTTAGAACCGGATATGGAACAACTGATTGGTTCAGCATAGGAAAAGGAGTACGACAAGGATGTATATTGTCGCCTTGCTTATTTAATATATATGCAGAGTACATCATGCGAAATGCTGGCCTGGATGAATCACAAGCGGGAATTAAGATTGCTGGGGAAAAGATCAACAACCTCAGATATGCAGACGATACCACTCTAATGGCAGAAAGTGAAGAGGACCTAAAGAGCCTCTTGCTCAGGGTAAAAGAGGAGAGCGCAAAAGTGGGCTTGAAGCTCAACATCAAAAAAACTAAGATCATGGCATCCGGCCCCATCACTCCTTGGCAAATAGAAGGGGAAGCTGTGGAAGTAGTGACAGACTTCACGTTCCTGGGATCCCAGATCACCGCAGACCGTGACAGCAGCCATGGGCGGAAAGCGATGGTGAACCTAAACAGCATGATAAAAAGTAGAGACATCACCCTGCCAACAAAAATACGCATGGTCCAAGCAATGGTATTCCCAGTAGTCATGTATGGCTGTGAGAGTTGGACTATAAGGAAGGCCGAGTGCCGAAGAATAGATTCTTTTGAACTATGGTGCTGGAGGAGACTCTTGAGAGTCCCTTGGACTGCAAGAAGATCAAATCAGTCAATCCTAAAAGAAATCAACCCTGACTGTTCCCTGGAAGGCCAGATAATGAAACTGAAGCTCAAATACTTTGGCCACCAAATGAGAAGGGAGCACTCACTGGAGAAGACCCTGGTGCTGGGAAAGATTGAACGTCAAAGAAGAAGGGGACGGCAAAGGATGAGATGGTTAGACAGTGTCATAGATGCAACAAACATGAAATTGAGCAAACTTCAGAGGACGGCAGAAGACAGTAAGGCCTGGCGTGATCTGGTCCATGGGGTCGCGAAGAGTTGGACTCGACTGTGCGACTGAACAACAACAACAAATTTAAAATGTTGTGAATATTTGAGGTAATCAGATCATCTGCAGTCTCCACCAAAGGAGCAAAGCGATTAAAAGTTGAAATTGGGGAGAGTGCATTATGATAGGATGAAAAGTCTCCAATCTTGGCTTGCTTAGTGGCCAGTGGAGAATCAGCCTCCGTCGGTCTTGCCCGCTTTTGGAACTTCATTTTCAGTTGGCTCAAGGTAAGTTTGTTGTTATATTGTCATATAAGCCGGACAGCAGAACACCAAAATATTGCAATAAGAGCTCACAGTTCATAAAATATGCTGTAGTAATTGCACTCAAGAACAGAAACAGCTGGCACACAGAAAGGGATGAAGACTCTCAAAGGAAAACTTCCCAATGCTCCACCTTCTTCGCCGTTTCTGCTAGTTGGAGCTGCTGGGATGCAATGTTTTGATTCAGCGAAGTCAGTTTCTGGTTAATACAATCGAGTCGCTCCATCACCGGCTTGAAGATATCCGCTAACATTTTCATGACGTCTGCTCCCTCTTCCGGTTTTGGGCTCTGACTGCCCACCAGTTTCGCTTTAAACTTTCTTTGTGAGGCCGCCATTTTATACGATTGTTTACAATTCCAAACTGCTTCTCGGGGACTCAAAAAATCATCTCCTCAATGTCAGCGCTCAAGTAAGTCTCTCGAAACAAAATTGCTGCTTATTTCCCCCCTGCCCCCTTCGTTACGCTTATCTGTCCGTTCGCATAAGAGGTGTCCCTCTTTTCGCTCCGCTTTTCCCACCGGGGGGGGGGGAGTTCACTTTTAAAATATTCTGTTTATTTTGAACTCATGTTCATTGTCAGTCATTTCTCTGACCTCGCTCAAAGTAATTGATATTCCGCTCAATCTCCAGTGAATCTCCCAGTCGAATCAGCTTGTGCCCGAGGGCCACACAATGGCATGACCGTCAGGGCGGAGGGCTGCCCCTCAAAAACCCTATGGCCTGGAGCCTATCATAGACTCCGTGTGAGTGCTACTTGAGGTAGCATCCCTCCATACCATTGGTGTGCAAGTCGCTCCCCCGAGGTCCGGGGAGAACGACCGCCATCGCTGATGCACAAACTGGAAGTCGACTGACTTGCTTTCTTGTAGAAAGCCAGTATGGAGTAGTGATTAAGAACAGCAGACTTTAATATGGAGAACTGGGTTTGATTTCCCAATCCTCCACATGAAGCCAGCTAGGTCACCTTGGGCCAGTCACAGTTCTCTCAGAGCTCTCTCAGCCCACCTACCTCACAAGGTGCCTGTTGTGGGGAGAGGAAGAGAAGATGATTGTAAGCTATTTTGAGACTCCTTTGGGTAGTGAAGAGCAGGGTATAAAAACCAACTCTTCTCTTCATCTTTTTCTTCTTCTAAAAGATGAGTTGTAAATAAGAGGTAGGTTTAAACAACACAGCGTACACTCCTTTAAGGATGTCATCACACGAGCAGTTCCTCCTGACAAAGCCACCCCTCCCCTCTGGATTAAATGGGTGCAGTCACACAGCCACATCTGTCAGGCATTTCCCAGCTGTACTTACCCCATCATAGGATGACTTGGAGCCAGGTGAAAAAGGCACCATATCACAAGTGGTGTTTTCGGTTCTCCACACATTCATTGTTCATGGCCAGATGTCTGAATGCAGGAGAGCGCACACAGAATGGATTGATGGTCTGAGCCAGCAGATTCGTTTCGGCTGCTTTTTTTAAAAAAAGGTTTTGCCTATATGCACCCACCTGCATTTATTAAAAAAACCACCGAGCAGCACATTCTGTGGCTGAAGTGCTGCAGTAACGTGGATGTTTGACCATGGGACATCCGTGTGGGTAACCCACAGAAGGGTGTGCTCTCTGGATGATATGCCCCACAACATTTTAAACCAGTACAATTAGAGGTGGTGTGATATTGTGCCAGGCTGCCAGTGTGACCACACCCTAAGATTTCATTTAGCTGTGTGGTGTCCTTTGTGTTATAACGATTATAGTTAATTTCTGGGAAATAATTTCTGAGGAAGATCTACTATGAATAACTTCTGGGGAAGATCAACTATGAAATGTGCTTACATCTAGATGCTTGTCAACTTACTACAGAATCTGTTCTACAATATGACAAGGATGGGGCTTTTTAATTTTTATGACACAGGATCACATTATTAGTTGTGAGATTTTTCTGTTATGTGACATGTAAAGACCATTTGTATTTTTATGAACCATAAAATACAGTAGCCATAAATCACAGTGATTGCTTGTTATTAGAGTAGTTGGTGGCCATGGTACAATATGTTTCTTCCAGGTTAGGGAACTTTGAAAAATAATTCTTAACTTTTGTTGCTAAGTGTAACCAAAAAAAAATCTACCTTGCCCTATTTATTCATTTACTAGGAAAAAGGCCCGTTGTTGGAAATAAATACAACGGCCTCTAGAAAGAGGCTCTGGGCGGGTGCCCCGGCCTTGGACACTCACTGTCAATTTGCTGTGGCGACCTCAGCAGGCTATAATGACACTGAGTCCACCATTTTCTCCAGAAGAACTGATCTCTGCTACCTAAAGAACGGTTGTAATTTTCAGTGATCTCCAGCCCGCACCTGGAGATTGGCAACGATGGTTCCCCAGAAGGGAATAGTTGGTTTGGAGGGTGGAGTCTATGGCTTTGTACCTGTACGAGGGCCCACACGTCCTGAAACCTCACCCTCTCCAGGCTCCATCCCTCACATCTCCAGGAATTTCCCACCTGGAGTTGTCAACCTTATCTCCTTCCCAGCCAATCATCAACCTACCTTTATTTCCCCCTCACTCTTCAGCTTTCCACCCCCCACACACCTGCAGCCTCTCCCATGCTCTGAAGCCCTGACTGCTACATCACATTGGCTGTCATATGGGGGCCACTTCAGCAGCATATAAGGATACAGAGCCCACCATTTTCTCCAGGGGAACTGATCTCTGCCATCTGGAAAGCAGTTGTAATTCTGAGTGATCTCCAGCCCTCACCTGGAGATTGGACACATTTTACCTCAGAACAGCAAACGGTTTAGAATGTTAGAGGCAAAAGCCAATCAAGTCGCATATGCAAACGACCTCTGTGTTCCAGGGCAAAGGCCAATGAGGCTGCATATGCAAATAACCTCTGTGTTCTGACTGGCTATGGGGGGCAGAGGAACAGCAAAATGTTTAGAATGTTGGAGGCAGGACTCAAGCAAAGCAGCCAGTGGATAGGGAGACCCTTTGAATGACAGATCAGAGAGCGAACTGATTTTGGAGCATGTGGAATGTTCTACAGAAGTGCCACCACCATTCGGCTTTTATTTATAAGGGAGATTTGCTTTGGCTTTTGCTGTATTTAGGAGTAAACATATGAATGACATAACTTTGAATGACTATAATCTTCTGAACTGTTTTAGACAATGGAAAACCACAGAAAATAAGTGGCTATTCTTAATTACCGTATTTTTCGCTCCACAAGACGCACTTTCCCCCCAAAAAAAGTGGGGGGGGGAGTGTGTGTGTCCTATGGATCGAATATGGCAAAAAAGAGTGGGCGAGCGAGGGGCCGATCAATTGAGGACTCTTCCTCATGGCTGCGCAGCTGCCGCCTGGTGTCTGGCCCGCCCAGGGAAACCTCCTGCCCCATCCAGAATGTTGGGAGCTGCCCACGGGGGGGGGGGGGGGTTGGATGGTGGGAAAGGCCGTGGGCGGACGCCGCCTTTGGTCTCAACCGGCGCTCTTCCCCCCCCGCGCGCGGAGGAGGAGGAGGCAGCCTGCTGGGTGGAATGGGAAGGTGCGCAAAGCTGGCGGCACACCGAGGCACCTGCTCAAAAGCTGCCGCTCACCCCAGGATGACGGCAAGAGTCTCGCCTGGGGACTGAGAGCCGGTGTTCTGGCCTTCGCGGCCCGAGGCGCGGAGAGGCAGCTGCAGCCGGGAGAGGCTAAAATTAGATGCACGTCGGATGAAGTAATGAGCTAAGTGGCCGAGGCGTTCCCGGGGCGTCTGTCCCCCGGACTGCAGCCTGCCATCATCTAAGGTGCTAACCCTTACTCACGAGTAAGCCCCATTTGATTCCGCTTGCACTGCTGCTGGCCCACAATGCTCCCTCTAAGCTGTGGAGTCGTGTGAGCAGAAATGCTGCTTTGTGAGCTGCTGGCTTTGAAGTTGTGAGCCAGCGCTTTGGCTGCTAAGCTCACACTAACTCAGCTTAGAGGGAACATTGCGTAAGCGTGCCTTACAGTCCTTCTGGCACACCTTGAGAGCTTAACTGACTGATTTAGTGGGATTTACTCCCAGGTAAACTGTGCGTACCATGAAGGCTGTGGTCCTAAGAATTGCTTCCCCATTGAATAAAATGAGACTTGCTGCTGAGACGACCTGCTGTTAGGGTTGCTCCCTAAAACTCTTCAACACTGAAATACCCTTCCCTGTAGAAATAGAGGAGCTCCAAGAGTTTGCATTCATGTCACGGAAATTGATTCGACGTTTGTGCGATAGGTCTGTGTAGACAGTAAAGTCGCAACTGAAGTGCCACCGCCTTGTATTTGCAAGAGGCAAGGCTGCCGGGTGGCATTTTAAAAGCTCCAGCTTGCGTAGCCTGTCTCCCACCCCACCCCCTGGGGGAGCTTTCTGTGCCTTTAAAGGCAGGATGAACAGAAACTCAGCGGGTGAAGATTTCTCAACGTTTCACCCGCCGAGTGTCTGTTGCTCTTAAAGGCACAGGAGCCCTACGTGGGGGGGGGGGGGGGGGGGAA
>NW_015163680.1:192800-197986 GCF_001447785.1 Gekko japonicus | reverse complement strand
GCCGAGGGTAAGAAACTGCGAACGAGCTGGTTGTCTTCCCCATCCAGGCTGCCCACCGGGGTGGGTGGGTGTTGGATGGTGGGAAACACCGCAGGAGCCGCAGGCGGATGCCAACTTCAGCCTCAACTGGCGCTCCCCCCCACGCGGAGGAGGAGGAGGCAGCCTGTGGGGGGAACAGGAAGGCACGCAAAACGGGTGGCATGCCGGGGCACCTGCTCAAAAGCTGCCACTCGCCCCAGGATGATGGCGAAAGTCTCGGCCGGGGACTGAGAGGAGGAGGAAGGGGGGGAAAGAAAAGAGAGAGGTGGTGGCGGCGACTGAGGGCTCCAGGCCACGGAGTGGAATGACAGCCCCAGGGTGGAACAGGAGTGTTCAGGAACTGGGATGACAGGCCACGGAGTGGAATGACAGCCCCAGGGTGGAACAGGAGTGTTCAGGAACTGGGATGACAGGCCACGGAGTGGAATGACAGCCCCAGGGTGGAACAGGAGTGTTCAGGAACTGGGATGACAGGCCACGGAGTGGAATGACAGCCCCAGGGTGGAACAGGAGTGTTCAGGAACTGGGATGACAGGCCACGGAGTGGAATGACAGCCCCAGGGTGGAACAGGAGTGTTCAGGAACTGGGATGACAGGCCACGGAGTGGAATGACAGCCCCTGGGAGTAACAGAAGTGTTCAGGAACTGGGATGACAGGCCACGGAGTGGAATGACAGCCCCAGGGTGGAACAGGAGTGTTCAGGAACTGGGATGACAGGGCCAAGAGTGGAATGACAGCCCCAGGGTGTGCCAGGAGTGTTCAGGAACTGCAATGACAGGGCCAGGAGTGGAATGACAGCCCCAGGGTGTGCCAGGAGTGTTCAGGAACTGCAATGACAGCCCCAGCGTTCAGAATATTTTTTCCTGTTTTCCTCCTCTAAAAACTAGGTGTGTCTTATGGTCAGGTGCATCTTATGGAGCGAAAAAGACGGTAAATCACAAAACTAGTTGTCAGTTAACACTGCCATGTTGCTGGAATGTGTGGAGGGGAAAACCACCTTGCTCTGCCTGCTACACCCAGAGTTTCACTGTCTGGGTATTATCTACTTTCTTGACCTTGGGATGTTCCAGCTGCTTTTGGCTTCTGCTGGGAACCAACGGCTTTTGCTTTTTGCCTGCTTTCTTTCCCTGCGCACGCTAGCTTTGCTTATTGGCTTTAGCTTGTAAGGGGGGGTGTTTGATCCTAGTATAATTCAGGATGCCATGCTGTTCCTGGGCATTTCTGACACAAACCATGCACACGTCATAGTCCTGGCATACCAATAAACAGAATTCTTCTTATGAAGCACTGTGTTGTGTGACCTGACTATTGAACCCTGACACTGGTTTGATTTTAGGTTTATTATTTCTGAAACAGTATTTTCCATTATAGTAGCAGCAAACAGATAAGAAAATGGCAAAATAGTACTAAAATGTAAATGTATATTTAAGTGTTGTACATGTTTTGCAACAGCTGCTACTTTAAGTCAGCTTTTTTCCACCACTCTTTCAGGTCCCCCCCCCCACTTTATTTGCCCTTCAGGGAACATGACACAACATCAACATCTGAGCAGAGATCTTTGCCCATAGCATGCATAGAAAACGAACAAGCCAGGGGAAAGACTAAGCTGGAGCTCTTCTCCCTGGCATCTAGTTTTATTTGTGCAGAAGCATGTATTTTATTTTATTTATTTACTTCATTTACACTCTACTTTTTCTCTTGATGGGTACCCAAAGTGGCTTATCTTATTCCTCCATTTTAACCTCACAACAACCATGTGAGGTAGGTTAGGCCAACAATGTGTAACTTGCCCAAGGTCACCCGGCAAGCTTGTGTGGCAGAAAGGGGATTTAAACCTGGGTCTTCCAGAACCTAGCCTTACACTCTAACCCCTGCATGACACTGGCTCTCTCTATGAAAGAGTATTCCATTTTGAATCTGAATATTTTACAGTTCATACCCAGTTTACCATAACTGTGAGAACTAGGCCAGAATCCTGTGGCACCATAAAGCCTAACCAATCTATTGTAGCACTGCAGTTATATATTTTTATTTTTTTTTAAAAAACTAACACTTTATCAACATGATTATATTTAACATAATATGCAGTTCAATCCTATACAGTTACTTACAGTCTATAACAATTGAATTAGAAAACAGTATATCTGTATAGGATTAAACAGATAGTCCAGCAAATTATATTTTATATCTCTTTCTTATATATAATTGAATAAGACGCAGAGTCACGCAGTGGAGAGAAAATGCACACCAACAGTGTTTCAACGGCTGAACTGTCCGTCAAAGGCTACCCCAGCTTCCATTGGCCATGTTGCCTAAGTCCCACCTCAGACACAGTTTTTGGAAGCATGCGCTGTCTGTCAGAAGCTTCCCAAGCTTCCATTGGCCGTGTCACCCAGCTGCAGATCAAGGCTGCTGCCCTACCATTGGCTTGCTTTCTTACGCCCCCCCACGCCGCTTCTCTTGCCCACCTGGGAAGCTGGATGGATGGGAGGATCTTCTGCGGCCCCTCCTGCCTCCCCCCTTCTCCCTTCCTTCTTTTCTCTCTCTTTCCCCCCCTCTCTATCCCTCCCCCACTCATCCCCCTCGCCAACCCGCCCGGGCAGCCGGACAGATGGAGGAAGCTTTCTTAGCCCCCCCCCTCTGCCCCACCTGGGAAGCCGGATGGACGGGAGGATCTTTTGCAGCCCCCCTCCCCCCTTCTTCCTTCCCTCCTTTATCTCTCCCCCCCCCACTTTCTCTCACTCTGTTTCATTCTCCTTCCTTCCTCTCTCGCTCTCTTCCTTTCTTTCCCCAGCTCTCTTTCCTCACCCACCCACTCTACCTGTCTAGGGGCCCGTTGTCTCCACCCACAACGAGCTTTGCTCCCTAGTAGTATATAAAGGGCTTAATAGGAGACACAACCCATTGAGAGTAAAGCAGTTTAAAATCCCTGTTGCCCTGAAAGGGAAACAACATATGCTCTCATGACTGAAATCACTAGGAGAGTTACCATGGAATCCTAACCATATTTATTCAGAACTCTTTCCCCCACCCACAAAATTTTTATTTTATAAAAGACAAACACACACACAAAAAAACATACAAACAAAAAATGGGGATTATCATGACATCATTAAACTTGCTATTTAATAACTCTCAATGAACTCAGTGACACCAACTTGCAGGTAAATATGCAGTCTTGAGTCCTTAAAGTACTTAATAGCAATAAAGTGCCTGCAGTCACCAAAGCAACCCAAAAGATAAAAAAGCAAGGCAGACACCCTGTCAACATCCCACCTTCCAAGGGACTCACTGCCTGTGAACTCTCTAGCCTTCCCCCCCAACATAGACACACACTAACACACCAATCTATTTTTCAGTTGTATTTAAATGATTCAGTCCTGCCACCTCACAGGCAGCTGGAACGAACATGAGAAGCCAATTGGTTGGCAGCCAAAGTCTCTCCCTTTCCAGCTTTCTTCAGTCAAGCCAATAGGATGCTCTAGGAGCATCCTGCCTGGCCATTGAGTGGTAGATTTTGTTCTTTTCAAACCTTGCTGGCTGTGATGGAAAACAATTGAATGGGGTTGACAACAGTTTAGTAAACCACAGGGAAAGAATGAGAACATGCATGGAGCTTGGCTGTGGTAATTGCTGGCTTAATTAATTAGAAAAATACTGGATAATTATATGTCCAGTATTTTCTCAATTTATTTACTGGACTGTCCAGTTCAAAATTCAATACCTGACAACCCTACATAGAATGTATGGAATCAACAGGGTTCCAAATTCAGTTCAATTGCTTTCAAAAGAAGTAGGTTTATTATCATTGATGGGTTAGAACTATTGCTTTAATTTCAGACAGTTTAAAGGCTAAGTAAGTAAAAGTTGTTTCATTTGGTTTTGTTTTCCCTTTTCAACTTGTACTTGAAAGTTAGCTTTACCAATGAACTGTTTCCTATGTCTTTAGCAAATGCACTAATTGATTACTTCTACACATTGCCTGTATTTCAAAGAGACGTGTACTCTAAAGGCCACTTCAGACTTTTAAAAATGTCTTCATGTGTTGTGTCCTAATCATTCCCTGGCATGCATTCAAGTGGAGAACTTACTACCTCAGTGGTAATAAGCACAGTGCTTCAGAAGTTATATCTCTAATTAGTGTCATCAGAGGTCTCATGGGCCCGGAGCCCTCTGGAGCGCAGCTCCGGGAGTGACCAGCCCAGGGGGCGGGGCAGTCACATGACCAAGCCCCGCCCCCTGCTCCCCGAGCTTCCTGGGGCCGCGGCAATCCGCGGCGCCCGGGAAGGTCGGCACACCCTTCCCATCGCTTCCTGGGGCAGCTAGAGGTTCCTTTCCTCGGAAAGGATCCCCCCCTTTCTTTGGAGACTGCGAGTTTAAACAGCTGGGTGAAGGTGGAGAAATGCTTAGCTCTTTCTCCTCTCGTCTGCTCTTCAATCCTTTTGTTGCTGCGCATCCCCTCTCACAAGGAGCAAAACAGTTACGGAGCAAACAAAAGATAAGTATCCCCCCCACACAAGGTTTTTTTTTAAAGCACATTGAGGAAAAAATAAAACGGAGCACAGCGTTTGTTTCTGGCAAAACGCACCCGGTTTGATTTGCCTTCATGTTCTCAGGCGACCGGTAGAAACCGCGCTGGGGCGGAGAAGAGGGCGCTGAAATCCTCTCTACTGCTCCCAGGGCTGCAGAAAGAGAAGGGTGGCGACGTGCTTCACCTGCCTGCTTCCCCCCCTTGCCATCGCCGGCTTGCCGCCCGCCTTCCCCCTCGCCATCGCCGGCCTGCACCTCTGCGCGCAGACCGCAGGAGGGCTGCCCGCCACCCCCTTCCCATTGCCGGCCTGCGCCTCCGCGCACGGGCCACAGGAAGGCCGCCCCTCCCTCCCTCGCCGTCACTGGCCTGCGCCTCTGCGCGCAGACCGCAGGAAGGCTGCCCACCCCCCCCTTGCCATTGCCGGCCCGCGCCTCCGCGCACGGGCTGCAGGAAGGCCGCCCGCCTCCCTCGCCATCGCCGGCCTGCGCATCTGCGCGCAGGCCGCAGGAAGGCTGCCCGCCACCCCCCTTGCTATTGCGAAAGACCCAAACCCCCTCCGCGCACCGGCCGCTGGAAGGCCGCCCCCACCACCGCTGGACCGTGTCTTCACACACG
>NW_015163680.1:151734-191990 GCF_001447785.1 Gekko japonicus | reverse complement strand
AAGTACTTCTTCACCCAAAGAGCGATTAACACATGGAATTCACTGCCACAGGAAGTGGCAGCGGCTACAAGCATGGATGGCTTCAAGAGGGAATTAGATAAGCATGTGGAGCAGAGGTCCATCAGTGGCTATTAGCCACAAGGTATAGATAGGGATATTCTTGGTGCTTGGGGGGGGCAGTGGGAGGGCTTCTGGTGTTCTGGCCCCACTGCCAGACCTCCTGAGTGCACCTGGTATTTTTGGCTGATGTGTGACACAGTGTATTTATCTTTTGTATATGGTTTCCCATTTGTGCTTACCTTACAATAGTAGGCTGATGCAGTGCTAGGGGCAGGCCTTCTGTGCTGCTGGTAGTCCACCAGTGGCTCTTAGCCACAAGGTATAGATAGGAACTCTCAGTGTGGGGCAAGTGATGCTCTGTATTCTTGGTGCTTGGGGGGGAGACAGTGGGAGGGCTTCTGGTGTCCTGGCCCCACTGCCGGACCTCCTGAGGGCACCTGGTATTTTTGGCTGATGTGTGACACAGAGTGTTGGACTGGATGGGTCACTGGCCTGATCCAACATGGCTTTTCTTATGTTCTTATGTCTGGCGCAGTGATGCTCTGCATTCTTAGTGCTTGGGGGGCAAGAGTGGGAGGGCTCCTGGAGTTTTGGCCCTGCTGGTGGCCCTCCTGAGGGCACCTGGGTTTTGTCCAGTGTTTCCTCTAAGTGCAAGGTAGCTAACAGTTTTTTAGCCTCTGGCTCATACATTTTTGTCTTAATTCAGGAAAGATGCCTCCAGAGCAAAGTAATTTATGCAGTAGCCAAATTGCTCACTCATAGCTTTAATGCCAGTCGCTCACAAAGGAGCATCCTGGGATGTGATATCAGAGTCATGTGACAGGAAGAGGGGGAGCTGGATAATAACCAACAGACCAAAAGGCCAAGGACAAGAAACAAAAAACAGTCATCAAGAGGTTCCGGTGATGTCAGGGGGTGTGGCCTTATGACACACTTCCGGTGATGTCAGGGGGTGTGGCATATGCTAATGAGTTATGCTAATGAGCTCCGGCAGCTCTTTTTCTACAAAAAGACCCCTGAGTGTCATATTTTAAGTCATACAAATATACCTGGAAAGACTTGGCACAATTCATGGATACTGAATTGACTCACACATTAGATTTTTCAAGGAATACCTGAAATGCATTATGCAGCGATATCTAAACTGCTGACCTACTGTTAAATATTGGTGCTAGTTATGTGTGTATATGCAAATGGAAAAGGACTGTTGCTTTTTCTTTCTGGTAACATGCTTCCAAATAGTGCTGTGTACTGAACTAATTGTGGACTTTGTTGAGTGGGACGCACGATACTGGAGTCCACTGAGTTCCCACCCCAAATATTTTGTTCCCAGGGTCAACAGCTCAGGGGTCAAGCTGAAGGTTTGCAGTAGAAGGAGGAATCAGCACAATTTGATTAGAGGTCTAACTCTGTAAGAAGGCACACAGGTTTCTTGGGGTTTTCCATCCAGTGCTTTAGGACAGGGGAGCTGAGCTTAGGAGTTCAAGGGGAAACAGGCAAGAACCCTAGTGAGGCACAACTTCCTTTCACTGAAGCCTTGCTATTGTCCCCCAGGAGGCTTTGTTCCTCTATGTGCCTAATAATTCTCTCTTTCCTTACAGTTTCTACCAATTTGCCTGGGAAAAACTTTAGCCCACTGGCCTGTAATTACATGGTTTCCCCTGGATCCTTTTTAAAACTGGTGTGACTCTCCTATCTTCTAGTACAGTGGCTGATTTTAGTGATAAGTTACATATACTGGTTAGTAGATCAACAATCTCACATTTGAGATCCCTAAGAACTCTTGGGTATATGCCATCAGAACCCAGAGACTTACTGGTTTTTAATTTCCCTATTCATCTAGAACTTTATCTTTTACCACCTCAATTTGGTCGAATCTGCACTTGTCTTTCCCACCAGTGTCCCAGCCTTCTGACTCCGCCTTCCAAAAACTGTCTACATTTGCTTTCGTTTTCAAACATCAACTGCATGAGTATACTTTCACATGTCTGCATATGTTTATTGCCCTCTCATGGTGACTTCATTGAAATTGTGCCTCCGCACTGCTTTTAATGAATCTTCTCCAAACAACATTCAAACAAGCATACAGAAAAATGGTGTCACAGAAGCACAAAACTAATTTAAAAATGCAAATGCAGATTCAACCTTTGTCTCCGTTCTTCAGATTCCCTTCCTGAAAATACGGGCTGTGGCCTGGGGATATGCTCCACACTTTCCATAGTGAACACAGATGGAAAGAATGAGTTTATCTGCCATCTCCTCAACTTCCTTCAGCAATCCTTTTATTCCTTTGTCATACAAAGACCCAATAGCTTCTCTGGCTGGTTTCCTTTTCTGATTATATTTAAATAAATGCTTATTGTTCGTTTTGATGTTTTTATTATCTGCTTCTCAAATTCTTTTCCAAGCCTAATTATTGACTGGGGGCAGATCCTATGCTCCCTTTCATTCAGTTCATTAAGGCAGATCCTGCACTTAGTAAAAGAAGCCTTTTTGCTTTTTATGGTTTCCATGACTTGGGTCGTTAACCGTGGAGGCATTCTTTCCCAGCCTGGGGAATGCATTCTATCTGGGTTTTAATTAGCGTGGTTTTAAGTAGTTCCCAAGAATGGTCTAGGGATTTGACTCTCTTGTGTTTCCCTTTCAGCTTTCTACTAACTATTCTGTCAATTTTTGTAAGGTTCCCTCTTTTGAAATCAAATGCTACTATTTTATATTTTAGGGGTAACTTTCCATGGACAAGAATGTTAAACTTATTATTAGGAAAGGGATTGAAAATAAAACAACCAATAATATAATGCCTCTCTATGATGGAGCCTCATTTGTAATACTGTTTGTAGGACCTGACAGAGCTGGGAAAAGTACAGAAGAGAGTACCCAAGATGATTAGCTGGGTGGAACACCTTTCCTATGAGGAGAGGCTGAAGAGTCTGGAACGGTTCAGTTCAGAAAAGAGACAGCAAAGTGAAAACATGACAGAGATAAAATTATGCACAGGGTAGAAAGAGTAGAAAATAACTTTTTTTCCCTCTCCCAAACTACTAGGACTTGAGGGCACCTAATAAAGTTGATGGGAGGTAAATTCAGGACAGACAGAAGGAGATATGTCTGAACACACACATGAAGCTGCCTCATACTGAATCAGTCCATCAGCCTATCAAAGTCAGTATTTTCTACTCAGAATGGCAGTGGCTCTCCAGGGTCTCAAACTGAGGTCTTTCAGCTACTACCTTATCCTATTCACTAGAGATGGTGTGGATTGAATCTAGAAGGTCAGCAGGATAATACTCATTTTAGCAGCATTTTAGGGAGATCACTGTCAAATATTTTGCAACAGATGGAGATATTTTTGGATCAAAATCTGCTAACAATAGTGATACCACCTAGGAACAGGAAGCTGATATCTAGACAGAACAGGGGTAATCCAAAAAGCCCTGGGGACAGTCCTCTGATCACAAAATAAGCAAAGGTGTTTTACTGTCTCTATTGCACCAGATACACAGTCACAGAAGCTGTCTGAAAATGGAATTTTAGAGAATTGTCCTCTCAGTTCTGCTGTTGGCAAAATATTCACTGTGGAAAACATAAAAACATGCTTGTGGCTAGGGATTGTAAGATTAAAATATGAGGGAAGAGTCATCGAGGGTGGGAACCCTAGTACAGAAGTGGAGCATACATGCCTTAACCGGATTAGCGTACTGGCATGGTCAAGGTCAATCACTTTCATCCTGATTAGGGATGGGCACGCATCAGGAAAATGTGGTTTGGTTTGTCATGTGCCCAGTTAATGAACCACAAACAGTCACAAACTTTTAAGGACTAAACAAACCAATTTGGTTTGTGGCGTGGTAGAACAACCCCCATGGTGTGCTAGAGACACCAAATTCACCAAACTGCTGTCATTCCAGGTCCAGGGCAGGTTTCTTGTAAACAGTTCCACATTTTCATTGCAACTTAATGTGTTCTGTAATGTATTTCAATGGAGCCTATGCAAGTCAATTGATATTCCTGGCTCCCATTATAGCCAATTGGCCTTCAGGCTTCTCTAATAGTTCCCAATAGACATTCCTGTCATCTGTTTTAGTACACCACCATAATGGCAGACTGGCAGAAAGGGATGTGGGGGTTGACAAAGGACACCATTTCTACTTTGTGAAAGAAAACAAACAGGCCTTAACAAAGAAGGATGACAAATATAGAGTTTTCTTTGGAAAAGTTTTTTTAAAAATATTGTCAGAGAGTGTCTGAAAAAATGGGAAAATGTGAACAGGTTTTTGTTTAATGCCATTACTAACTAGAGTTCTCCTGCTTGGCCACCATTTTAGGAATCAAATGAGAGAACTGAGTCAGTGCTGAGAAGCATCCAAGAGTCTGTAAAACTGGCCTTCTCAATCCAATTCACTTGAAAATTGGGACTGTTTAGACTAGAGGAAAAAGTATGTTCTGTGCAAATTTGGTGCCATTATCTTTATAAACAGCTGCTCCAGACCTCATAAATATATTCTGCATTGAAAATAATGGATTTTAATCCCCAAAAGGTAATGTCCTACCAAGAAATGAGTAATTATGGTACCCCCCCCCCCAAAAAAAAAGGCCTGGATCCAAAATTGCAATATTTTTTTCTCAATGCACACCTCTACTATCATGAAGATGAAATTGTAGTGTATATTATGCACACAAAACTGTCTTTTCCCTCACATAACCCTTGCCTAGATTTTTGTTAAAAAACACAGTTGAAGTAAAAAGAAAATTTTATTTGTGATATTGAAAAGTACATGATTATAAAAAGTAGACATCCCTCCACAAATACTAGTATAAATATATTCCATGTTTATTACATGCTAGATCATTTTTAAAGATCTCTTTGTTATACCTGATGTTTCCAGCCACACATGCAGTATGGATCAGATTACTGTAAATTATCAGAAATTTTTCATGAGACTTGACAGGTTTGTCTTTATTTTTATTCTGTAATCTCATGTAATAGAAATATATTAAAACCTTTCAACATTTCCACATATATTTAAAACTGTGATTTAGAGAAATGTTTAAAAGAATGTTTCCACCCACCCATTATAGTTGTCACATTCAATGTGTGTCATTTTGACTGTGGTTGATTTGAGGTGGTAACACATGATTTAACTTTGAAAAGTGTCTGGTCTAGAAGTCATTGCCATTAATCAGGAGTCAGTGTCTTAAACCTTCCAACAGATATTTTACTGTGCTCCAAACCTTATGACAAAGGACATAGGCTGAACTGGCTGTGATTAAGTAGTAAAGATATCTTGAGAGTGTGGTAGCTAGCTCAATGAAAATCACCATTCAGAATATAATCATTCTAGCCACTGCTAGAAGACTGCGACTGAAGGGAAGCTTACCACCTTCCTAGGCCGCTGATTCCACTGCTGACCTACTCTTTGCCCCCATAGATGGAAGAAAAAGTTGTACAACAGTAGTTGGGAAACTAAAGGCCACTTTATTTATTAACAAAAAAATGGCAAGGTTATAGAGTGGCATGGTCAAGGCCTGGGGTCACTAAAACCCCACCCTTGCCATAAGACGGGCAATGCACCTGGCCCACAGGGCATAGCCCGCTGTAAGCAGCTCGCACCTGGGCAGCCCAGCCATGGAATATGCCATGATGATCCCTCATCCACAGCCACATGGCCTGTGAACAGTATCCATCAAAGGCACTCCAAAAGGCAGTCTGCCCATCTAATCCCTGGCTGCAAGGCTGCAGTGATTATCCTGACAGACCCCTCCACCCTGTGGGGCTGATGATAGGTGCTTACTGAGCCGCAACAAATTTTTTCCTAACAAATCTCAGCCCACCATAAAGTGATGGACCTAACCACTGGCTCCACCATTGTCAATTCCTCAATCCACTGGCAGCAGTGCAGGGTAGGCAAAAAACACCCCACATCCATAGCCAATCAGATTAGAAGTAAAAAATTCCTACCCAGCCCCCCTGTCAAAAGGGGTGACCAGTCTAAAGTCTGCACTACCAGGGCAGGCGGGTGGGCCAAGCACAAGGTGCAGACTGCCTGAGTGGAGCTAGGGCCAGCCGTTAAGATGGCACTGGCTCCACCCCCAAAGGACCCAGCTGCTGATAGGTGCTTACTGAGCCGCAACAAACTTTTCCCTAACAAAACTCAGCCACCGCAAGGGTCAAGCCTCTGCTTAGACCCCTGCACCCACTACACCTCTAATACTGCCAACAGCCCTTGTCGCAAATCCTGCAGAAAAATATTGTTCTCTTTTTCTGACAGGTGAACGCCATCACCCCTGTACAGGTCTGTGTAATCAGCCCGAATTTGAGGGTGTGACAACTAGTGGCCCAACCCAACTTTCAAGATGTGCCTAATCTCCCCATTTGCCTTGCATCAGGCTCTTTCGATTCTCTTGGGATCAAAAGCACCCCACTATTCTTTACATGGGATCATGGCAAACCAAACAATAGTTGTATTTGGCCACTGGTGCTGAAGAAAATTGAAATCATCCTAGGCCTGCAATATTAGGGCCTTCCCTTTCAAGAAACCCAAGTGATTGCTGCCCAGGTAGATAAGAAGCACATTGAGTGGAGAGCCAGTGCGCTTTCCAAACAGAAGTTGGAGAAGGCCCACCCAGCGCAGGCCGTGGTGTTCCCTCCATTCAACCATGGCCCATCACTAAGGCTCAAATGAGAGCCGATGGCCGATCTGTTTGCTCGGTGAGCTGCCCAGAAAATGAAGCTGTGTCTGCATACGAGAATCCTTCTCCTCCTGCCACAGAACACAGCACCAGGAAAGAAAAGACAGTGAACCACCAAACCCAACGAGGAACAGATCACAACATGGCCAGGGAATGCACATAACCCTTATAAGCAGATGATCTCCAGCACCCCACATGCTGAACATCAGCCGCTGAATAGCCTAGGGCAGCTGCAGTAGAAGTGGCACCAATCCTAAAATAGTGAGTTCCAAACTTCACCCCAGAAAGGCCCAACTTGCCCAATGCCTGGGCAGTAACTGCCCCAAACTGATGTTTGGACAGCAGACTCCCATTCTCATGCCTAAAGAGGCAGCCAGCTTCTGTCCTCGGCAAAGCCAAGTACTGAGACACGGCCAAAACTGGACAGAGATCCCTATCGAAACACATACCCAATTTAAACATGGATCCCTTATTCTTTTGATCCGTCTTTGAGCTCCTAATGGTAATCTGCACCCCAGTACCTTGAAATTGAATATCCCGTACCTGCAAGGCTTTCCCAGACCTGTCAGACTTAGATTGGGCCACTAATTCACTTACCCAGAGAGCCCAAAAAAATGCAAGCAAAGAGGCTGCATAAAAAAGGCATGCCTCAAAACCTGAAATGCAAACATCACTCCAGATCGCTCGCAATCCCTTAAGGACCACCAGGGAAATGGGGCACCTCTCATTTTCCTAGCTCCACCCTTGTGTGCCCAAACCTCGAGCATCTTCCTAATTCTGAAGTCATTGGTAACTTCAGTGAAGCCCAAGGCTTTGCTCACAAAGGCCAGAGTGGAAAGCCGGCACCTGATAGAGCAGACAGCCAAGCCAGTCTCCTTCAACAAAACACAGTAGTGGATCAATTGCTCCACAGGAATAGGCCAGACCTTGGGATAATGCTCCTCAGACCTGAAGACATTGAACTGGTGAACTGCTTGCTCATATCCTTTCCTCGTGCTAGGGGCAATGGCGAGGCCTATCGCCCTGCAAGCCTGAGCCCTCCAACCCGTCAGAGCTCCTGGGGCATTCTTGCCAGCTGAAGATCAGCCTCTGGCGCAAGCTGACAAAACCTCACCAACTGTGGGTGAGAGAGAGCATCAGCCACCCCATTGTTCACCCCTGGCACATGCCTAGCAAAAACCAGCATGTTGAGCTGAAATCGCAGTGTGAAAGCACGGACCATAAACCATGGCGATTTGGATGTAAGAGCATTGATCACATGGACAACTGTCAAATTGTTGCACCAAAAGCAGACAGTGTGATCTCTCAACTCCTCCCCCCCCCAGCCAAACTGCCACTAAGATGGGAAAGAACTCTAAAAATGTGAGGTCCCTATTAACCCCAGCTGAGACCCATTCTCCTGGCCACTCCTCCACACACCAGTGGCCTTGAAAGTACACACCGAAGCCCTGTGACCCAGCAGCAGAAGTGACCAGGAGTTCTGCCTCAAGCTTTAAGGCTTTCCTCCAAAAGGAGACTCCATTAAAGAAGTCCAAAAATTCCTGCCAGATACAAAGGTCGACCCGTATCTCATTGTTAATACTCTGTGATGCGGGAAACGCAGGCCTGCCATTGCATCACAGAGCTGCCTCACAAAGGTCCACCCCGGAGCCACAACTTTGCAGGCAAAGTTGAGATGCCTCGCCAGCTGCTGTAGTTCCCTCAAGGTGGCCTTCTTTTTCCTAAGAAATGAACAATGCCAGACTTGTAAGTCCTTAACCTTGTCCAGGGGCAAGCAATTTGGGCTACTGTATCTAGCTCTACCCCTAAAAAGACCAACCTTTGCACTGGACCTTCTGTCTTTTCTTGGGCCAAAGGAACCCCCAGCTCTTCAGCCAGTTGAGTAAACCTCTGCAAGAGCTGAGCACATCTGCCAGTTCCCCAAGGACCCATGAAAAGAAAGTCATCCAGATAATGAGCAACCTCCTGAAGGCCCGTCTTGACCTGCAGTGCCCATTCTAGGAATGTACTGAAGTGCTCAAACGTGGCGCATGACACAGAACATCTCATGGGGATGCACGGGGAGGAGGCAAAACACAGATTTAATATTCCACTTCACCAACTCTGCCCCATGACCACAGCGTCGTATAATGTGAACTGCCTGGTCAAATGAGGTGTACCTTAATATGCACAGATGATCTGGAATAGTGTCATTAATGGAATCACCTCAAGGGTATGAAAGATGGTGAATCAACTGAAATTCACCAGGTGCCTTCTTAGGCACTATACCCAAAAATGAAACCCACTAATTAGGACAATCATCAGAACCAGATGCTCCAGGGGCTTCTGGTTTTTGGCAACTTGCAAGTGGGTGCACTCCATCACAGCTCTGATGTGAGCGGCCTGCAAACGTGCCGATGGGGAGGGGTCTGAGTTGATCTCGGACCCCCGCAACCCTTTGTAGGAGGGTTGCAGCCTGGGGTGCGAGAGGTGCCTCTCCCAAGGTGGAATGCCAAGGGATAGAGGCAGCTTTTTGCCCTGATAGATCCTTGCGGCACGGAGCCAGCAATGGTACCTAGAGGTGCACACCAGACCGAGCGTGCAAGAGACCCTCCTGAATCGATCTTCCCTACCACACAAATGAACGCAAGTAAGAACAAGCAAACTTACCATTTAGCGAGTCTCCACTTGATTACTGGTAGTAAAGCCAACCTGAAGCCCCAAACAAGCGGCGAGGGGGGGGGGAGAATCCCCATCCCGAACAGACTGAGTTAAAGCGGGAGGCGAGGGTGGCTTGAAAAGAGCGAATGGTGATGGAGTGAGGTGCAGATTAGCAACAAAGCGATATTTCCAGACTTAAAGAGGCCTTAAGAGATTTTTAAAAACTTCCTACTAAGTAAAAACAATGATGCAGTGTGCAGTAAAAATGGTGGTGAAAGTGAAACTTACAGGAGCAGCCAGCTCATCATCTCCGGTTACCGAACTGGAAACAGCCACAGACTTCCCCAAAATGATTGCTGCAGCCCTGCACCCTCTAGTTGACCAGATGACCACTCTCAACCAGAAAACGGATTTGATGCACAAGGAGCTTCAAGATACTTCAGCAAAAACAGAGAAGATAAATAAGAAGCTGAAAAAAGTTGATCTTAAGTCCAAAAAGTTTGAACAAAGACTGGAGGTGATGGAAAAGGATAAAATCTCTGAGGATCACCAATTGCTATGTCTCCAAATAGAAAAATCCTGAGATTTCATAACATTTCTGAGCAGAAAGGTGAAAACCTGAAAGAGATTTTAAGCAAAGAACTGTATACCATACATATCCAGAATATATTAAGAAAAACAAGCCGCCCAGGGAAATATTTGTTAAATTCTCAAAAAGGTCAACAAGAGACTTAATCCTGAAAGCAACAAGCGGAACTGTTTTGAAAATCCAAGGAGAACAAACTAAAATTTTAAAAGAAGAAGACAGTACAGAGACATGGCACGGTTTCTTCAGGAGCACAACACCCCATACAGATGGTTAACCCCGGAAGAGCTTACTTTCAAATTCAATGGCAAAAAAGAAAAAAATTGACTGTTTTCAAAGCGAAAAAATTTCTTGAGCACCAACAACAAGATAAGGATGGATCTGAGAAACTGGAGGAAGACAAGGATGCAGAAAAAGAAGAAGATAAAACTGAGGAAAGTTCTACCAACTCATTGTCGGCTGAATCCTTAGATTTTGAAGCAGAACTAGGGGGTATGGCTCCTAAGCCCCCTAAAAGTAAAAAGGACTTTGAAAAGAAACGTAGAGGAAGGAAATAAGTGAAATAATGAAACTCTAATGGTCTGATAATTATCAGGAACTAATAATCCTGAGCTAAGAAGCATACATTCTAGCCCAATTTGTTTGTGAACACTCACTCAATCTTTTACATAACTATTGTATTAACTCTCATGTATTACTACTTTGACAATAAGGAATTATCCTTACTTTAAACAATTGTATTAATGATCTCTTGCTACTCATAGTATTAGTTTGTTCCCATCCCCAAACCCTATACATGTGTGTATAGTTTAGAAAAGCAATAAAAAAGTTTTTTTTAAATTTAAAAAAGAACCAGATGCTCCAGACGGCACTGTACCCATCCCATAAGTATTCCTACCGTCTCCGGATCTAGACTCAATGGATTATATATATACATACACTAAGGCAAACTGGAACTGCCCCAGAGCAGCCCAGCCAGCCCCCACAGCCATCGTGGGGCCCGCCGCCATTGCCTCGCCAATGCCAAAAAAACACTGCTGGACGTTCCCCGCCACAGCCTGATGTTCCGTGCCCCTGTCCCCTGCTTCGCAGACTAGTCCACTATAAAGGGCCATTCGCTGCCACCAAGCATCGCCACCACCACTTTTGCACTCGTGCAGCCCCCAGAGGCCACTCCAAAACCTCTGCCTCTGCCACCACTGAAATTGGCACTAATGCCACGGCCCCTAGTAAGCAAACAGCCGGTCAAAAAGCCGGCGCCACCACAGCCGCGCTCGCAACAGGCCAAAGTCCCAGTACCCACTGCCTCGTGCTCCGTCTCCACAGAGCACAAGGTGCAGACTGCCTGAGTGGGGCCAGGGCCAGCCGTTAAGATGGCGCTGGCCCTGCCCCCAAAGGACCCAGCTGCACGCAGCCGAACTCCTCCCTCCTTTCATGGAGGCAAAGTCAGCGCCCAGCAGGATGCCTTTGGTGTCTGCTGGGGAGCCGGATAATGTAAACAAAAATTCCTAATATCCAGCCAGTACCTCTTTGCTCATAAACCCATTATCTCAAGTCCTATCCTCTGCTGCCAACAGGAACAGCTTCCTGCCCTCTTTTAAGTGACAGCCTTTCAAATACTTAAAGAGAGCAATCATGTCCCCCCTCTACCTCCTCCTCCCCAGACAGAACATTCCAAGTTCCCAGGGCCGGTGCCAGGTGTGTGTTTTTTTTGCACACTAGGCAAGGCTACCTTCTGGTGCCCCCCTTCGGACCCCCCCCCCCCCGGTGCACCCACCAATTTTCAAACATAAATGGATTTTAGGAAGAATGAAAAACACAAATTTTAAAATTGCTATTTTTAAAAAAATTGTGAGAACAAGTAATACAATCTCTATGGACAGTCCAGCCCTGACTATAAATCTTTATATCACTGCTTTGTTTTTATACCTACGTAACACCATTTTCTGCATTGTCTAACCTATTAGGTTTGGAACAGAGTTTGAGTCCAGTGGCACCTTTAAGACCAACAAAGTTTAATTCTAGGTATAAGCTTTCAAATCCCCATCTGCTATGGAAGCTCACTGGGTAATTTTGGACGAGTCACATACTTTTAGCCAAACCTACATCACAAGGTTGTTGTGTGAATGGGGGGAGGGGAAATATTGTAAGTTGCTTTGGTCCCCACTGTGGAGAAAGCTATAAAGAAATTAAATGTGAAATACTGGTGATCCCTGGCCCGAAAAATATTTGGTTGTCCTGGTGGAACTCTCTGCCAAATGACCTCCATGCCTTGCAGGGCCTAGTCCAGTTCCACAGGGCCTGTAAGACAGAGGTGTTCTACCAGGCCTATGGTTGAGGACAGCAGGGTCCTCATTTAGCCTGGCCTCCCTTCTTTCTACTCCCCCTTGGGGTAAGAATAAATCTGGTTTTAGATGCCATTTCAATGGGTATTGCATTTGTTTTACTGTTTTTATTAATTCTCTTTATGATTAATATGTTGTCGAAGGCTTTCACGGCCATAGTTCGTTAGTTGTTGTAGATTTTCCAGGCTGTATGGCTGTGGCCTTGGCATTGTAGGACCTGACATTTCGCCAGCAGCTGTGACTGGCATCCTCAGCTGCTGGCAAAACGTCAGGTCCTACAGGTCCTTACAGCCTGGAAAATCCACAACAACTAATCTCTTTATGATTGTTTTTCAAATGTTGTACACCTCCCTGAGCCCCAAGTATTGGGAAGAGCAGTTAAGCAATTGAATTTCTAAATAAGTATTGCTGAAGATGGGAGGCAGATAAATGGTAGGTTGCTGAATGGCTGTGAATGAGAAAATGAGGCAGGGAAAGGGGAGAGGATATGGGGGCTGCCCCTGGGAGGGAAAGAAGAAATACTGTGGGGAGGGGGATGCAAGGGAAAGTGAGGTGGGGCCACCCTACAAGTACTGTTAGCAGTCAGACCCCTCCTCTTGGAGAGGGGCAGTTTGGCACTACAAAGAGACCCAAACACCCACTGGACTCCTGCACTTTTCTCACGAAAACTCCTTCCCTGCCACAAGTTTCATTGGTCTTATGTATTTATTTATTTATTTTCGATTTATAGGTCGCCCTCCCCGCAAATGGGCTCTTTCAGGTGCTCCTGGACTCAGGCTCTTTTCTGCTGCTGCAGACAGACTAACAGGGCTTGCCCTTTTGGGACAGTCCAGGCTCCCTTCACCAGAGCAGGCTGGAAAAGTCCCCAGTCACCGCAGCCCTTGTGCAGAAACACTGGGGGGGGATGTTGTCCTAATGATTGTGAGGTGGGGGTGTGATTTGTCTGCAGAAACATATCTAGAGATAAACAGAGGCCCCCGCCCCTTCGAGGGAAAAAGAAAGGGAGACTCCTGGCCCACCCCTCACCCCTGGAAGGAGCCCTGTTTCAGTGCCTCACCTGCACAGGCCAAGGGAAGGTGCCTGAGGTCTCCGCCTTGAGGACAGCGCTATTGCAGGGACCCGCCTGGCCTTGCAGAGAGCAGTGAAAGAGACCCCCCCCCCATTTGCAAGGAGCCCTTCTGAGAGGAAGGCCAGCGTGGGCAGAGGGAGGGAGCCGAGGGGGCCTTGGAGGGAAGCGCCTTTGAGCGGGCTCGCCACAGCCCCACAGAGAGAGGGATCCCTGCCCCACGGACCTCGGGAGAACTTTTCCACCCACCCACCCCCTTCCTGAATTGCATCCCCCCACCCCGTTCCTGAATTTCATCCCCCGTCCATCCCTGCATGTGTTTTCACTCCTCCAGTCCTTTGCACCAAGAGTCCAAGTCCCACTCCTGCAAACAGGGAATCTGCGGAGGGGGTGCTGGCTGTGTGTGGGCAGCCAGGAAAGTTCACCCAGCTCCTTGCAGAAGGGGGCGAAAGAGCCTGCCCTCCTCAAAGGAAGGGGGTGGTGACAGAAGCATGTTACTTCCTTCAAGAGCCTCTACCCCCTGGCTTTGCAGAGAGCAACTAAGGAGACCCCCCACCCACCCTCCGTTGTTGTGGCTGCAGGGTTCTGAAGGAGAGGGGTGGGGGGACTCTCACTTCATCTCCTGGACCCATGGCTGCCTCTCCCTGGTCTCCCCCTTCCAATTTGTAAGGAGCTCCTCCGAGGCTCGGGGGTCCCTTTCCTGCCTTCATGCCTTTGGCTGAGCCCCTGTGGTCACCCCCCTTTCCTGACTTGCTTACCCTATCCTTCCCCACGTGCATTTTCACCTCCTCCTGGCCTTTGCACCGAGAGCCCAAGTCCAGCTCCTGCAAACAGGGAATCTGTGGAGGAGGCAGTGAGTGCCGGGGGCAGCCGGGAAAGTGCACAGCCCAGGCACGCCCCCCCACCTCAGCTCCTTGCAGAAGGGGGAGAAAGATCCTGTGCTTCTCTAGGGAAGGGAGGGCAGCAGCAGCGCATCACTTCCTCCAAAATCATCTCCCCCCCTAGCCGAGCAGGACTTGAGGCAAGGCAAGGGGAGGGGCGGGCAGGGTGGCAGGCAGGCCAGTGCAGCACGTCTATCAAGATGCCACCCTAGGCAACTGCCTAAGTTGCATCAATAGATGGTCCTACCCTGCAAGTTCCTCAGCCTTTCCTCATAGGACTTAGTCTCCTGACTCCTGGTAATGTTTGTCACTGTCTTCTGCACCCACTCTGTTGTGTCCACATGCCATTCTGTCCACATCCTTTTTGAAATAAGGCCTCCAGAACTGCATACAGTACTCCAGGTGTGGCCTGGCCAATGTGGTGTACAGCAGGACTATGATATCTTGTGATTTGGATGTTATGCCTCTGTTGATACACCCCAAGACTATATTATCCTTTTTTGCCACTGCATCATGCTGACTGCTCATACTTAGCTTACTGCACTCCTGTACCCAGGGGTCTTGTTGTAGAAAAAGAGCTGCCGGAGCTCATTAGCATAACTCATTAGCATAACTTATTTGCATATGCCACGCCCCCTGACATCACCGGAAGTGACAGAAGGCCACACCCCCTGACATCACCGGAAGTGTGTCAGAAGGCCCGGCTACTTACCCTCCTGCTTCATCCTCATTCCCAAACGGAATGAGGATCGAAGCAGAGGGCGGGGTAAAGAAGGGGGCGGGGCTTCACCACGTGACCGCCCCGCCCCCTAGAGGTTCTCTTCCGGAGCTCCGTACCTGAGAGCTCCCCCCCGACTAGAGCCCTGCCTGTACCTCAAGATCTTCTTCACATACACTGCTGCCCAGAAGTGTATCCCCCATCCAGTACACATGCTTCTCATGTTTGTTACCCAGATGTAGATCTCTGCACTTATCCTTGTCAAATTGCATCTTATTCACATCTGCCCACTTTTCCAGTGTGTTGAGATCTCATTCTATTTCTATCTGATGGCATGTTTGCTACTACTCCCAATTTGGGTGCAGTTTTCCAACCGGTTCCCTAACCACCTAACTATTTTAGAGTCCAGTCCAGTGGAAAAAATGGAAAAATTGAGGCTGAAAAATTGTGGTTTGTGTAAATGAGGTTTGGACAGAGGCATTGTGTGACCTAGGGATTTCTTGTTCAATACTTCAGACCCTTACATATGACAGTACTGCAAATGCTGGGTGATTGCATCTCTCTCCATATGGAAGGGTTGCCATCAAGAAATAGAAGTTGATAAGTGAGGATGCAGTGTAGGGCTGGATTATTCTTTCACTTTTAAATTTTACAGTTTGGAATTAAATTTTGAAATTTATGACAGATAAATTTCAAGTTTGAGTTTTGAAAATTAGATCACATGAAGTTCTTCGCAAGTTAATTACAGACTCAGTCATTACTACTGTTAATTACAGACCCAATCATTACTAGAAAGGGAATATATGGGGAATTTTCAACATTCTCCACTGAAATAACTACAGTTTTTTTGCTCATGCCTTGTACTATGTCACATTGCATTCCTAATACAATGTTCTTTTGACATTTGAGGCATCATAATTTTTCGACACATTTCTGTTATTGTTAATCACTATACCAGTAAAAAAGCGAATTCCACAGATAATGAAACATAGGTAAAGGTAAAGGTTCCCTTGCTTGAAAGCCAGTCGAATCCGACTCTAGGGTTGCGGTGCTCATCTCCATTTCAAAGCCGAAGAGCCAGCGCTGTCCGAAGACGTTTCTGTGGTCATGTGGCCAGCATGACTAAACACCAAGGTGCACGGAACGCCTTAAATAGATCTTAAATAATGAACTTTTAATGCAAGATGTTTCCTGTATAGATTTTCCACTCAATCATTTACAAAAGCTTCATGATCATTTCAGCAATCATATGAATCATCCAACTTGCAAGAGTAAAAGACATTCAGGATTTAACTTATATTAGAAAAATAATTGGGCAAAGGTGTGCAAGAGATATCTGATAAATGAATATGTGGTAGAATAATTATGTAATATCATGTATCTGGACATAGTTTCTGATGTGCACAGTGTTCAACAATTATTTTGTCAGCAAATTCAGCTCCCATCCCTAGCAGTTTGGGAAGTGTTTTTACTGGATGACGGATGACCCTCTTTTAGTTGAATCTACTTTATAGGGCACTGTGAGAATAAAATGGAGAAAAGGTAAAAATAAAATAGGTAATCAGAATTCAAAAGATTACAGTGTGTCAGGTTCCTTAGCAGGATTATTCTCTGCCTCCATTCCTGAGGATTGGAAGGTAGCTAATGTCACTCCCATCTTTAAAAAGGGTTCCAGAGGAGATCCGGGAAATTACAGGCCAGTCAGTCTGACGTCGATACCGGGTAAAATGGTGGAAACCATTATTAAGGAAAGAATTAGTAGGCACATAGATGAACAAAACCTATTGAGGCAGACTCAGCACGGTTTCTGTAAGGGAAGATCTTGTCTCACTAACCTGTTAGTGTTCTTTGAGGGGGTGAACAAACATGTGGACAAGGGGGATCCAATAGATATTATTTACCTTGACTTCCAGAAAGCTTTTGATAAAGTTCCTCATCAAAGGCTCCTAAGTAAGCTCAAAAATCATGGGATAGAAGGACAAGTCCTTTTATGGATCAAAAACTGGCTAGTTCATAGAAAACAGAGAGTGAGTGTAGGTGGGCAATTTTCTCAGTGGAGGGTGGTAAGCAGTGGGGTACCGCAGGGATCAGTACTTGGTCCACTGCTTTTTAACTTGTTCATTAATGATTTGGAGATGGGAGTAAGCAGTGAAGTGGCTAAATTTGCGGATGATACAAAGTTGTTCAGGGTGGTGAAAACCAGTGAGGATTGTGAGGCACTCCAAGGGGATCTGTCAAGGATGGGCGAGTGGGCGTCAACATGACAAATGGGGTTCAATGTGGCCAAGTGCAAGGTGATGCACATTGGAGCCAAAAATCCTAAATATAAATACACATTGATGGGGTCTGAACTGGCAGAGACTGAGCAAGAGAGAGATCTTGGAGTTGTAGTGGATAACTCACTGAAAATGTCGAGACAGTGTGTGACTGCAATAAAGAAGGCCAATGCTATGCTGGGGATTATTAGGAAGGGTATTGAAAACAGATCAGCCAATATAATAATGCCCCTATATAAATCAATGGTGAGACCTCATTTGGAATACTGTGTGCAGTTCTGGGCACCACACCTTAAAAAGGATATTATAGCTTTGGAAAAAGTGCAGAAAAGGGCAACTCGAATGATAAAAGGGTTGGAACACTTTCCCTATGAGGAAAGGTTAAAGCGCTTAGGGCTCTTTAGCTTGGAGAAAAGACGACTGAGGGGTGACATGATCGAGGTTTATAAGATTATGCATGGGAAAGAGCAGGTAAAGAAAGAGGTACTTTTCTCCGTTTCTCACAATACAAGAACTCGTGGGCACTCCATGAAACTGCAGAGCGGTCGGGTTAGAACGGATAAAAGGAAGTACTTCTTCACCCAAAGTGTGATTAACACATGGAATTCACTGCCACAGGAAGTGGTGGGTGCTACAAGCATGGACGGCTTCAAAAGGGAATTAGATAAGCATATGGAGCAGAGGTCCATCAGTGGCTATTAGCCACAAGGTATAGCTAGGGGCTCTGGGGCAAGTGATGCTCTGTCTTCTTGGTGCTTGGGGGGGGACTGTGGGAGGGCTTCTAATGTCCTGGCCCCACTGCTGGACCTCCTGATGGCACTGGTATTTCTGGCCACTGTGTGACACAGAGTGTTGGACTGGATGGGCCTTTGGCCTGATCCAACATTGGCGTCTCTTATGTTCTTATGTTCTTATGTTCTTAGGATTACACCACACACCAATGCTTCTCAAGAAGATAAGTGCTTAATAATACTCCATTACTAAGAATGTGTCAGGAATGACCGGTAATATTCTGGCCACTTACTTATAGTAAAATCAAATCCCCCCCCCCAATCTAAAGCCAATGATTACATTTCGCACGCGCGGTCAAGCAAGCGGCTGCACGCCCAAACTGTTAAGATTCCCAGGCCGGGCAATGCTGCAGCTGCAAGAAATAACAAGGTCAGAGCAGAGATAAGCAGCAAAAAGGTAGACAGGATGAGCTGGCGTGGAGAGGGAGATGCCCCCTCCACATTCCAACACCATGACAGGGTTACCTGACACAGTGGCATAATAATCTATTGGTAAATAATGAAATAATTTAGTGGTGAAGAATCTTTTGTAGAGTAACATATTTCACCAAAACAGTCCCATTTGTTCTAGGACTGTGAATTGTTTTATATATGTTACACATTTTAATGTATATGTTGGGAGATGAAAAGAATCTGAGTAGGTCTGTACAGAAGAAAGTAACAGAGAGTGGTGTCAGATGTAATGTGAATATATTATAGCATGTAAAATGTTAATCTAAGTTTATGCTATAGTAATTTTCTTTCATATCTTTTTAACAGAAATGATTTTCAGTTGCAAAATTCTTACAATTTTGGTCCGTGTATAACTTTATCATTTCTTGATTATAAGGTGGAGATGAAGTTAAGGTAATGGCTGTGTGGCTGTCTGAAAAGTCATAATTAAACTGGAGATCCCTAAAATAAACATTATGAAATAACTACCTGTGGAGCTTGACTTTCGCTATGTTAAACAATATAGTGATCCAGCCTATGACATTAGAAACCTAAAGCTGCCCTAATGGTCAATAAATACCATTAGTGCTACCAAGTGGATTTTCATTACTTTGGGGCTATATATCCAAATCCCAAAAGCCTCTAAAGAGAATCCTGAGCTACTGACATTTACAAAGCTGTTTCTAAAGGCATAAAGAGAGTGAAAGGTCATCATAGCCAATGGTACTGGAGACGTGAAGACATGAAAATATTTGTGCTTCTGAAGGTTAAAGAAAAGGCTGTTTTATGAACAAAGTTCTCAATTTTCCTATGAATGTATATCATCATTCCAGTCCTTTCCAGGTGATAAAAGAGGTATGTACTCTAATCTGGTTATAGCAGGCTACACAATTAACCATGTACATCAACTACTGGCCCCAGATAGGAATGCATTAAAACTCTCATCCATCTACTGACTTGAGGTGGATTTCATTATTTCTTTCATTTTAAGGACTATAGCTGTGTATACTTAAAGAAACAACTTTATATCCTATCCCTATGTAAAAGAAGTATAGTACAAAGTGTAGTCTAGCTGTATTGATGAGATGGAATCTCCAGTATTGGTAAAGGAAACCACTTAATCTTCACAAGGACTAATATGGACTAGTACAAAAAAAATCAAAAGGTTCACTGAATGGTGCATTAATCTTTCTCATTTTACCCACTTTGGGTCTATGTTGGATGCCTGAAAAGATTTTTTTTTATAATGTTTTTGAGGACACAGAATGATAACTGCCTTGGTTCATCCAAGGTAGGGTATTTATAATCTGGAATCCCTTTTGGGATCTAGCCCTTTCTGCCTTTAATTGTCTAACACCAGGGCACCATTGTAATAGTTGTGATGTAGTTTGATTGCCATCATTTAAGAGTTAAGTTTATAGTTTTAATCTTGATCTTATTGTTTTATGTTAATGTTGTAACCCGCCCTGAGCCTGCTTGTGGGAAGGGTGGGATAGAAATTGAATCAAATACATAAATAAAAATTTGTAGAAAACTAATACTCAAGGAATGAAGCTTCAGGAAACCTAAACTATATAGTTTTGCCTTGTTATTTAGGTAAACTAGACTAGTTAAAAATCCAGTAACAGGTAGAACCAATCTTGTATAGTGTTATTTCTTAGTCATTTGTGAATATTTATGTACCCAGGACGTGATTACATGTAGGGTTGCCAACTTTGTTCTACTGCTATGCCTTTAACTGCATTCTGATATGCAGACTTTAAAGACAAAAGGTATTTTTATTACGATATTTATATGCCAGGAAAAAGCTTCACTTACTGCTTTTTAGGCAGTTAAAAGAACATGGAGAAAGCTAGTAAAAAGATTTGCAACTCTAATTATCTGTCTAGGAGGCACAATTGCTGCATGGCTACAGCAATGATGTCTAGGGAAAGTGAATGGCCTGGAAAATGGCTGGTGTGACTTTAATCACCACAGTACTTGGCATTTCTCCTAACAACACTCAGGTATTCTAAACACCTGCCTCATTTCATTCCATATGACCCACATTCAGAAAATTGTCATTATTGAGCACATTTTGTCAGCAGATATTGCCCACTGCTTTTCCACATTGAAAGCACATTGAATTTTCAGTTACTCATTATCAGTTACCCACTGCTACACCAAGAAAAAAAGTGGAAAATACTTTATACAGATTTGCAAATGATTTCAAAATTATTCTTTTATGACACTTGAAACTGATTGATACAGACAGCAGTACAATCAAACTTATTGATTTTTCAGGAGATTTAGACCGAAGCAATTCTGCATGGGTTGTATTGTAAAGAATGCAGTATAAACAGTTTAAAGAACATGTTTAATTAATGTCACTCATTTCTTAAAAAAACACTCGCTCTTTATAGTGAAAGTATAATTTATCTCTTGATTTATTGATATTAATAATTAAAGCCTGTCTTTCTACTTTTTTTTAACTTATGTTAGCCTCAAATGTTAATACTTTAATGGAGAAATTTGTTTTTGAAACTGTTTTTTCTCTGATTATCAGATCAGTTGAATTGAAACTCTGCTAAGGTTTCAATAGTCAATAGTGTCAATATTTCATTTGACTGTTATATATTGTGAGATTTACTCTTCCTGTTCCAAATACTTCACAGTCTAGATTGTTTATGACACAACAGGGAACAAATCAACAGCAACTGTGGCAGAAGTTACACATGATGATTTCCCCTGAGCAACACATGGACTGTTCTTAGGAAAGTGGTGTGTACATGCTGCCCCTTCCACTAGAATGAGATAGGAAGCATAACAGATACACACCATTAAGAAAGGAGGAAGACTTGTTCTATTATCAGACAACATATATCAACAGTGTGTATATGTATTTTGGTGTGAAGCAAGGCTACTAAAATACATCTTGGATTTACACCTTCCTTTCAAGTTGACCATTTGCAAACAATTTTTAAAGAAAAGAAAACAAAAAACCCACTGTTCCCTGCCTTCATTCCGGTAATAGAATATGAAATTAGAGCGTAAAGGATTAATATTTTAAAGCTTGACCTGCAGTGATAAAGCAAAGGTATTAGACAAGGCAACATAACTATTATGAGATAGACAAGGGAAGGAAAAGCAGTGCATGCCTTAAAGATGAGCAAGTCAGCCTAGAATGGAATTACAAAATGATTAATCAATACAAATGAGAAATTGTACAAGGAAAGAGAACTTGGTAAGACTTCTTAAGGGACTCAGCACTGCAGCTGCTTAAAGATAATGACAGAAGCTCAGCAAAGCCACAAAAATGCTTTCATTCAGTAGTAAAGTAATTTGTGAACAGTTTAAATTACCCTAATCACCTCCCCTCCAGCCGTCAGTATGCACTGTCTCTTTAGTTATTTTACTTTTTCTTTTAAAAAATACAGTTTGGGGAGATGAGTTTGGCAAATCTAAGCAGCAAAATAATTATACACACAGCATTTTAGCATTTTAACAATACAATCCCAAACATTTGTTCTCATTAGAATGCAAATCGACTCATTTAATAATCCCACAAGAGAATTTGCCCACACTCAGCTTAAAAAGCGCAATAGTATTCAAAATATTAATAAATGCCAAATATGGAAGCTACTGTGCTCATGGCAGATTAAAAAAATTAGACTTACATTTTTAACATTTGTCTTTCAACCAAACTTTAATTGAAATTTTATAGAAAAAAGGCTTTGGGAAGGTCTTTGGGGAAAAATTATGACAGTGCCATTTGCTTAATGCTTAATAGTTATATGTTTCATAGTACAAGATACAAACCACTGGTATCAGTTTGCCTCAAGTACCATTTAATTTTAGTAAGCCACAGCATTGCAAGTTGAAGCTAATATTCTGAATTGATATCACATCTGATATCAAAAGGTACAACTGGTCCTTTGGACAAAATCCTGTGCACAATTGCTCTAAAAATGGTTGTTTGAATCAATGTCTCACAATTTATCTCCTAAGCACCCAAGACCAGTGTACTCACTGGTTGTATAAGTCAAAATAGAAGTATGCTAAGAACATCCCCAGAAAGTTATATTTATGAATGTAAGAATTAGTAGATGCTTTGTGAAACAACAGATAGAATGCAAACCTGACAAAAGGTACCTTTAGAATTGTTGAACAGCAATACAGGTGTGAAGAAATCATAATTTGGGGTTAGTTTTCTTTTCTCTGAAGGGTCACAGTCCCTGGGCTTGGAGACAGCAAGGGGAGATCTTTGCTTGTACATCTGGTTTGTTGGCCTCCAAGGCCAACTAATTAGCCACAACATGAAATAGGGTGTTTCTCAACATGTTTCTTTGAATGTGTTGTCCAGAAAGGTATGGAGTTGCTCTTGCATTTCTACATTTTGTTTTGGTGCTGATAAGGAAACACTGTCATTCTTTTCGTTCTAATCCTATCTTTGCATGGTGTTCCCCAAGAATATACTCTTCTGGTATTAACTGTACAAGAATTACATACTGCTGTGTGAATTTTTGCATTTTATGTGGTGGCAAAGGAAAGTACTCAAGAGTTATTTTCAAGTGGGCACCATATGAGCAAGTTCCCAACAGCATAGTGGATTCTGCAGCTGGACAGTAACCATTACCATGTGACATATTTTCAAGTCACCATGGTAACATCTGAAAGAAACTGAATCATGAGGTAGCGATTCAGTTCTGCCCAAACAAGAAAATGAGTCAGTGTTGCCAGATGGGGGGAGGATCAGACCCAGGAAATAGGTTATCTCCTATTCTGGATAGGGTTCCACTCCCCTTAAAGGAGCAGGTTCAGAGCTTGGGGGTGCTCCTGGACCTGGGCCTCCTGTTGGATAAGTCATCAGGGATGCCTCTCATCAGCTTTGGCTAGTGATCCAGCAGTGGCCCTTCTTGGGCAGAAAAGGCCTTGACATTTGGTGCATGCCCTGGTAACGTCTAGTTAGATTACTTCAATGTGTTGTATGTGGGGATGCACTTGAAGACTGTGCAGTAGTTACAGAATGCTGCAACCAGAGTGTTGACTGGAGTGGGCTGTAGGGACCATATAACTTCATTATTGTTCCAGCTACACTGGCTTTCAATTTATTTCCAGACTTCATTCAAGGCACTGGTATTGACCTTTAAAGCTGTGTATTGCCTGGGACCAAAATATCTTAAGGACTGCCTCCTCCTATATGAACCTACCCATACACTCCACTTGTTTTCAGAGACCATGTGTTGATTGCCTCTGCCACCTGAAGCTAACTGGGTGGCAACCCAAGAAAGGGCCTTAAGAACATAAGAACATAAGAGAAGCCAATGTTGGATTAGGCCAATGGCCCATCCAGTCCAACACTCTGTCACACAGTAGCCAAAAATACCAGGTGCCATCAGGAGGTCCAGCAGTGAAGCCAAGACAGTAGAAGCCCTCCCACTGTTGCCCCTCCAAACACCAGAAATACAGAGCATCACTTGCCCCAGACCCAGAGCTCCTATCTATACCTTGTGTCTAATAGCCACTGATGGGCCTCTACTCCATATGTTTACCCAATTCCCTCTTGAAGCTGTCCATGTCGTAGCCACCACCACCTCCTATGGCAGTGAATTCCATGTGTTAATCACTCTTTGGATGAAGAAATACTTCCTTTTATCCATTCTAACACGACTGCTCAGCAACTCCATTGAGTGCCCATGAGTTCTTGTATTGTGAGAAAGGGAGAAAAGTACTTCTTTCTCTACCTGCTCTATCCCACACATAGTCTTGTCTTGTATACCTCTATCATGTCACCCCTCAGCCATCATTTCTCCAAGCTAGAGCCCCAAGCGCTTTAACCTTTCTTCATACGGAAAGTGTTCCAACCCTTATATCTTTCTAGTTGCCCTTCATTTTTTCCCAATGCTATAATATCCTTTCTGAGGTGTGGTGACCAGAATTGTACACAGTATTCCGAATGAGGTTGCACCATTGATTTATACAGGGACATCATGATACTGGCTGATTTGTTTTCAATTCCTTTCCTATTAATCCTGAGCATAGTGTTGGCCTTTTTTATTGCAGTTGCACACTGTCTCGACAGTTTTAGTGAGTTATCTACTACAACTCTAAGATCTCTTTCTTGGTCAGTGAGCCAGTTTGGTGAAGTGGTTAAGTGTGCGGACTCTAATCCGGGAGAACCGGATTTGATTCCCCACTCCTCCACTTGCACCTGGCTGGATGACCTTGGGCAAGCCGTAGTTCTGATAAGAATAAATCCAATCTCTTCTTCTTCTTCTTGGCCAGTTCGGACCCCATTAATGTGTATTTATAGTTAGGATTTTTGGCCCCAATGTGCATCACTTTGCACTTGGCCACATTGAACCCCATTTACCACATTGATGCCCAGTCGCCCATCCTTGACAGATCCTATTGGAGTGCCTGACAATCCTCCCTGGTTCTCACCACCATGAATAATTTAATGTCATCCACAAATTTAGCCACTTCACTGCTTACTTCCAACTCCAAATCATTAATGAACAAGTTAAAAAACATCGGACCACGTACTGATCCCTCTGGTACCCCACTGCTTACCATCCTCCGCTGAGAAAATTGCCCATTTAAACTCACTGTCTGTTTCCTATTAATTTGCCAGTTTTTGATCCACAAGAGGACGTCCTCTTGGTTGTGACATCAGAACTTTGAAACTCCCTCCCCAGGGAGATTCATCTGTCTCCCTCTATCAGTGTTTTTCACCATCAGGTGAAGACTCTTTTGTTTCATCTGGCATACCCCCAATCAGAGGTCTTGTTGTAGAAAAAGAGCTGCCGGAGCTCATTAGCATAACTCATTAGCATAACTTATTTGCATATGCCACGCCCCCTGACATCACCGGAAGTGACAGAAGGCCACACCCCCTGACATCACCGGAAGTGTGTCAGAAGGCCCGGCTACTGCTTCATCCTCATTCCCAAATGGAATGAGGATTGAAGCAGAGGGCGGGGTAAAGAAGGGGGCAGGGCTTCACCACGTGACCACCCCGCCCCCTAGAGGTTCTCTTCCGGAGCTCCGTACCTGAGAGCTCCCCCCCGACTAGAGCCCTGCCCCCAATAATGGATACTGGTCCTCCTTCTAGTGATGTTCATATGTATAACAGAATTATTTTATCATTTAAACTATACTTTTAATTGCTTAAATGGTTAAAATGTTTTGTTATGTCTGCTGTCTGGTGAACCTTGATTGAGTAGAAAGGCAGCATAAAATGTTTTAAATAAAATGTTTTAAATATGCTAAATGAACTTCTGGTTTAGATGCTTTGTCTCATTTAAGAAGAAAAGATTGGATTTATACCCCACCCTTCACTACCTAAAGGAGTCTCAGAGTGGCTTACAATCTCTTTTCCCTTCCCCTCTCCACAACAGACACCCTGTGAGGTAGGTGGGGCTGAGAGCTCTTTCAAGAATGGCTCTTTCCATAACATCTCTGAGAGAACTGTGACTGATCCAAGGTCACCCCAGCAGCTGCATGTGAAGGAGTGGGGTATCAGACCTGGTTCCCCCAGATTAGCGTCCATGCTCCTAACCACTATGGCAAACTGGCTCTCTTAAGGAACACCAGCCTTAGCAATGAACCACAAAAATGGCTGTAAGGAATCTTTGACAAAATGAGGAAGAGCTTATATGGTTCAGAAATACTGAAAATCTGAATAATGCTCAAACAGAAAATTTATTGAAAGAGATAATAAAACATATCTGGGCAGGAGAATTAGCAATACTGAGCTTTCAAATACATTGAATATTCTCAGTAGTAACACCTGATTCTAGAAATCCCCATCAACAGCCAAACTCTCCAGGCTCAAGCAATTCAGACTATTTCACTCAAGAAGTAAGGCAAGAGGTCAAGAGATAAAACCAGAGAGAGGTAGCAGAGCTGCTGCAAGGTTCAGTTACCAAAGTTGGGTTCCAAGTGTCAGAACAGCAAACAATCCAGACAGTGAAAAAGCCAGATCTACATCAAATTGTGATGGATGGGGACTCAAGTGGCAGCACAAATGCAGGCTGTTTCAGGACAGTAATAAGAAAGCTTTGGGGGTAGGTTCTGGCTCCAGTGTGTGAGAGAGTATTTTCTTCCTGATTTGGAAAGAAGGGAAATGTCACCGGAGGTGTCAAAGTTGCCCCCCTGACTGGTTGAAGGGAAGAAGTGGGCAGTTTAGGATTGTGTTAAACTTTGCAATACCTTAAAAGAAAAAGAAAGGTTCTTTTTAGGGGCAGTCTTAGTCTGATCCATGAAATGCAGCTTTTGATATGGATTCTTCGGCTAGAAATGTGGTGAGGCAAGCTTCTCCCTTGGACAACCATATTATGCTCTAGGAAACATTAATGAGTTCAGTGTGATCCTACTCATTCTTCTTTTTGTCACTGAAATGAAATAGCCAGAAATCTGTGACACACAGTGAAGTGCTTAGCCCAGCATAAAAAATGAGGGGCCCCCCCCTCCGAAACATAGGAATTAAATCATGGATGTATGCTAACTTGTTAAGGTAGTAGGGCACCAGAAAACTTTCTGCTGAATATTTCACAGATACAAAACGAAAATGGAATGTATAGTTCCTAAAGAGGAACTGCTTGTGTTTGTGCCCATTACCAATGAGAGACACTTTTTAGGTTCAAGGGAGAACTTGGAATGTGGAAACAAGCATAGAAATGGAAATGCTAGAGTAGCACATGACCCTTAGTTTCCAGTTTGATTCAGGAAATCTGTTGTTCTCCGCTTGATCTGAATGCTGGGTGGGGCTGGTCCTGTTCCCAGAAGCAAAAAAAAAGAAAAAAAAAGAAGTGACATAGTGAGGCCAGCTGTGTGCACTTCTACACTTGATGGTGTGAGGGTACTGCTGTACAATATGGCACAGACCAAAATTGAAACTTATTTACACTTCCACAGGTATTGTTCACAATGGTTTCATTATGCCCAAACATAGATATCCAGGCTTAATTCTGGCTAGACTCCTAGTGTCACCCTTACTGCAATGCAGACCAAGGTACTAGCTGGATTTCTCTAAGGGAGAGGGAAAAGAACAAAGGTGATGAAACTAGCATTTCCTGAGCCAAACCAGGGTTTAAATGAACATCATTGATCCATATCCTGTTTTAACAAAGTGATTATAATTTACTTTACTTTATTTATTTCGGCTTACATGACCAGAAGTCTTAAGCACACTTATGCACAAGTGATTATAATTAAAAGAAACCATGGTTGTTTTGTTTTGGTTACATCTGAACCTAGGCAGTGTGGATACGTTTGAATGAGCTTTACTTATCACTTTTCTTTATCCAGAGGCATGTCCCAATGTTCCCTTATTCTCTAACTGCATCTTAACGGCCATCTTAATTCTCATAATTAAATTAGCTTTTAAAAAAACAGCATGACACAGGCCTATATATAAACTGCAGCTGATAAATGCCAATTAACAAATACATGGAATGGCTTATCTACTGTATGTTGACAGATTTGTACTATTTATACATTTAAATATGTTCCTACTTGAGTTTACAGAAAAAGGAAATAACTATTTATGGTTAGATTTTTTATTAACTGCTAGTTCTTGATGTTATTCCTTGCAATCACACTGATATTTAAGTGTCTTATTTGGTTGACTTCTATGCTGAATATTATAGATTGCATACACAAAATGTACTATTTTATTTTTAAAGCCTATTTTTTATGTTCAATGTTGTTTCTAATTCCTTTTACAACCAAATAAAACCTTTTCAGTGTTTGCAATGTGCCCCTATAATCAACATTAGGAGAACAAAACACACTCCTGTAAAAGATCGTGCAGAAATTTATCAGAAATAGCTCATTTTAAATTTGTATCTTCTATATTATAATTTCAGAGTACTAGAACTGGGAGTGATTATAAATCAGGTTTTACTTACAGCTCTTGTTCTATTAACTGAACCTATGCTATAAAGAGAAGAAGTAGGCCTCGCACTGTTGCCTTTGTTCATGTAAGTTTATTCTGAATAATGCTACTCTCTGTTTACCTTTTTAAAATCCTCAGTATATTCATGGATGAATATGACATCTTATACTACCCAGTGAACTAAAATGGGGAACAAATGGAAACTGGATGTGGCGAGTGCAGCTCACATAGCAACAGAGGCACATCCCTACATTTTTGTTGAATGTAATTGGGTGATATTGCTTTTCAAGAGGATAAAGATACATACTGAGCAAATGTAGGAAGGTATTTGAAATGGACACATCCCAAATTAGTGTGGCAGTCTTTACTGGGTGCAGTTGGATAATCCAAGTATTAATTCTCAATTTTCTCTCTCCATAATTAGCTATGCACATGCTACAATGTGTTCAAATGGCGAAGCAGTTGAGCTGCACTAGCAGGTAGAGCTAACTGCCCATTTAGAATCCTATTACTGCATGAACATCAAAATTATTTAGGACTCTTCCCTGTAATTGAGCACATGCAGCTCAATTAGCAGCAGTGTATTATCAAGTTTAATCTGCATAACATTTGTTATTATTGGACCCTTGCTAGACTTTGTACAGTGGAAGCATAAAATGAAGAACCATCGCTAAAAAGTATGCAACAGTGCACAGCACTGTATGCTTTATGAACACCCATACTTTGTTTTTATACACCCAAATATCCCATTCGCCTCTTGCTTAATGATCTGAGTCAGACTGTAATTCCAGATGCAAAGCACAAATAACTACATACAGAACTTCTGAAAAATTACATGACTTCATTTTTATATAACAGCATATGTACAATTCTCTGTAGATTTCAACATAGCAGTTCCTCAATTGGAACTGAAAACTTATTCTTTCCCTTAATATCTCCTTCAAATTTCTCAGTGGAAAACACCACAGCTCAAACATAGATCCTATAAGTGAAGTATATATTTTTGTGTTTTTAATAAAGAGTGGTTCAACCCCGCTTGCTCTGTTGGGAATTTGGCTCCCAGGGGGTCTGTAGTAGGAAAACGTGCCTCTACAAACACAAGTGTCCTTTGTGTGGGGTGTTAGCCAAATTGCTTAATGTATTAATAACTATGGGGAATTATGATATTTAAGAGCAATTGAGAACTAAGGGGACACAAGCCTATGTATACAGAAGGCCCACCTTATCCAGTAAAACCAAGAATAAACACAGAAACCAAGTATTTTAGAGAAATGGATTCTTTACTGAGAGTTCTTCACAAACATACAATAAATTCAAGCACATACACACACACTTACACAGACCTAGGAAAATTAGATAGAAAAGGATAGCGATGCTCACATTAACAAGTAAAAAACATTGATTACCTGTCCTGAAGAGATGAAGCGGTCCATAGGAAAAATAGGGAGACTATAGGGAACAGGGATAGTATTCTGGACCAGCAGAATACATGGAAAGGCGCTTGGGCAGCTACTCCAGATTCAACAAGATAGGGCAGAGTTAGGTATAGAGGCAGAGAGCGAGCACATGGCCAGGCCAGCTCTTTTATGCTATTTTGGGGCTTGAGGGTGGGCTTCACTGGCCACCTCCCTTGTCACTTCCCCTTGGTCAGTCCCAGGAAGTTGCTAAATCAAAAACCAGTTTCAAGAGGAAGGGGGCTTAATGGTTGGGTAATATTGGCTTCTATTTACTCTTAACAGTGGCACCTTTCAGAACAATAGCTGAGGCAGCTAGAGTCATTGTCTTTGATGATCTGCTGATGGTTCCAGGTGATGGGCTTAGCTGGTACATGTCAGCCTTCTAATCCCTTCATGGCTGTGAATTCTTTATCATGATAGATTGCCTATGTGCAACATTAAGCAAAGATGGGGGGGAAGGCTGCCTGTGTGACAAGGAAGATGCTGGCTTATGGAGTCTTTGCTCAGGATCTCTGGTCTTCTGTCCTGGCATGGTGTCTGTTCAAGCAGCAAACGGCTACTGGCTTTACGGCACTTCACATGGCTAGGGAGTTAGGCTCTTGTCCTGCTGCGCTGCGGGTAAGAAATGGCAGGTAACCTCAGGAACCACTGGCGCATCATCTCAGGAGAAGGCTTTTCCTCCACTTGTGTGTGTCTGCAGCTGGCATCACTTAGGGTGACCACACAGTCCATTCCGTTTGCATGTTTACTGCACAGTCCAGTTATTACAAAGTTCATAAGTCCAATGGAGTGCTATAAGCACCTTGCAGGGCAACAGGGGATCCCATTCACTGCGTGTTCTAGAGGGAAGCCCCATAGGATTCAACAATGGAGAGGGGGAGGCAGTTCATTCTCCTCTGCTGGAAAAGGGTCCCAGCCCAGTAAAGCTGAAGGCACTTGAATCTTGGCTATGGCGGTACCCTAAGAATGAAGATGGAGCTTATTTGTTAGAGGGTTTCAAAGTTGGGTTTCACATTCCTTTTTACGGCCTGAGGGCCCCGTTTATGGCCTGTAATTGTCAGTCAGTTAAGGGCACGGAGTCGGTGGTGTGGGAAAAGATTGCAAAGGAATTGGATGAGGGCCGTGTTTTGGGCCCATTTTCTTCTTTGAGGGTTTCACCTCTTGGGATCGTGCCTAAGAAGACTAATTCGCCTAATTCACCACCTTTCATACCCTCAATGTGAATCTGGTAATGATGCAATTCCGGATTATCTGTACACGGTGAGTTACACCTCATTTGACCAGGCAGTTCGAGTTGTACAATGTTGTGGTCATGGGGTGGAGTTCGTGAAGTGCGATATTAAGTCTGCATTTCACCTCCTCCCTGTGGATCCAGATGATCCACATTAATTCTAGCTAGGCATGTGCCTGGGGTGGATAATGGGGTAGCTGACGTTCTCTCTCGCAAACAGATGGTGAGGTTTCATCTGCCAGCACGGATGCCCCCAGAGCTATGGCAGGTTGGAGGGCCGAGGCTTGCAAGGCATTAGGCCTCACCATTACCCCTAGCACGCGAAGAGGGTATGAATGTGCAGTTCACCAATTAGAAGTATTTAGATCAAAGGAAGTTTATCCTAAGGTCTGGCCTGTTATGGTGGAGCAGTTGCTGCATTATTCTGTCTCCTTAAAGGAGACAGGTTTGACTGTGCATTCCATTCGGGGGTATCTTTCTGCGCTTGCATTTGCCAGCAAGGCTTTAGGTTTCCAGGAAGTCCCTAGTGACTTTCGAATTAAGAAGATGCTAGAGGGTTGGACTCAGGAAAAGGGGGCTTTGAAGGACCAGAGGTCTCCTATTTCCATGGCAGTTCTAAAAGGGTTGCAAGCAACCTGGACCACGTCTGCAATTCAGGTTATGAAGGCTGCCTTTTCCATGCAGCCTCACTTACTTGCATTTTTGGAGCTCTCAGGGTAAGTGAGCTGGTTGCGCTGTCCAAGACTGACCAGTCTGGTAGGGCATTGCATAGTAGGGACCTCCAATTTATAGGTAAGGAGGCACATGTCACGATTAGGGGTTCTAAGATTGACCAGCAACGTAAAGGGCTGGTGGTTAAGTTGGGGATCTGCTCTGACACAGAACTCTGCCCGCAATTGGCTTTGTCTCAATACATGGCTATCAGGGGTAAGGTGGATGGATGCCCCTGTATACATGCAGACGAGAGCCTGCTGACAAAGCACCAGTTTTGGGACATTACGGCCTGGACTTTGGGATTGTTGGGCCTTTCTGGAGTGAAGTTTGGCACTCATTCATAACTGGTGCAGCATCCATGGCAGCAGTTTTAGCTTATCCTACTGCTGATATACAGCGTGTGGGCAGGTGGCAATCAGCCGCTTACAAGAGTTATGTGCACCCCCTTGCTATCCTGTCAGATTGTTGTTGTTGTTCCACTGTAGTGCTCGGTAGTTTATTGTTTTTTCTTCTTAGGTGCTGTGCTCTGTGGCAAGAGGATACAGATTCTCATCTGCGGACACAGCTATATCTTTTGGATGGCTCACTGGGCCAATAGATTGGCCATTGGCTCTCAGCTTGGCCTCAGCCAATGGGCCACAGTGAAGTGGAGGGGGTGCCGGGTCCTACGCTGGATGGGCCTCCTCCCTCTTTTGTTTGGGGACAGCTCTTGCTCTCCACCCTGGGTTCTGATCATTCATTTGGGAAGCAATGACTTGGGATTCCTGAAAGGGAAGGCCCTAGTACTGCAAGCCAGGGATGATCTGAAGTTCATTCAGCACCAGTGGCCAGACACAGTAATTGTGTGGTCTGCCATGATTCCAGACCTAATATGGCATAGTGCTTTGGATCCCAAGGGGGCTGAGAGAGCTTGGCACAAGGCTAATGGGGACCTCTGGAATATTTTGAAGGTTGGGTTGGGCCACTATTTGCCTCACTCCCCAATTTAGCTTGATTGGCCAGAGTTGAACAGGGGCGATGGCGTTCAGCTTTCTGAAAAGGGAAAGTACATTTTCCTTCAGAACTTGTGGCAAGGGCTTAGGTTAGTTTTAGGTATCTGAGTGGGTTCAGGGGCCTAAGCAGAGGCTTGGCCCTTGTGGTGGCAGAATTAGGTCTTGGATAGAGTTTATGCAGCTCAGTAAGCACCAATCAGCAACCCCGTGTGGGGTATAGGGGTCTGACAGGATCATCCCTGTGGCTGTGTGGCCAGGAATGAGGTTTGCAGACCACCTTTGGGGATTGCCAGGATGGATGCTCCATGCAGACCATGTGGTTGTGTTGGAGGGATCCTTAGGGCACATCCCATTTGCTGGGCCGGCCAGGTTGTGAGTCACTTGCAGTTGGCTCTACCTAGGGGCGAGGGTGTCTTGCCTGTTGTACGGCAAGGATGGGGTCAAGGGAACCCCAGACCTTGTCTGTGCTGCTGTTTACTGTCTGCCCTTGCCATCATTCTTATGTATGTTAAATAAAGTGGCCCATAGTTTTCCCAACCTTTGGTTGTCTGACTCTTTATTCCGTCTGGGGGGTGGCGAAAAGTCAAACCATGTTAACTTTACTTATTCCAAAAAAGGGTTTCATAGGAAGGTGGGCCTTAATAATGGATGCAAACATTCCCATTAACTGAAGGAGGAAGGAGTCCATGGAAGTTTTTCCAGACTCTGTTCATGAACAGAAGATTCCTCCAATAGAAGAAGGCAATTTTTGGATGTGTTATCTATTAGTAATACAGATGACAGGAATGTAGTTCTTTGTGTATTTGGCTGCACTGATGGCTCTTGAACACACAGTCAACACCTATGTGATATATATTCAACTGTCCTGTATCACTTCAGATTTCAGGTGGATTTAATGTTTCATTATTTCCTCATGTAAAAAAACCCTTGTACATTAAAAAGAAGTATATAAAAAAGAAGCTTAAGCTTCTCAAACCCTTTCCTTAAAAACTATTTGTGTATCTACCATTCTACAGCTACCAACAGTGATGTATGACTAATGGCCCTTGGCATTGCATTTCAAATAATCTACTTAGGCAGTCACATACTGGGTGCTGGATGGAGCAGTGAGGGGAATTTGTGATTGACAAGACAGGAAGAGTGTTGTAAACCACTTCCTTGCCCTACTTCTATGAAGACCAGAATAAATTGATTATGCAGAAGTGATTTCTGAGTCTGACATGTGCTTGAGGAAAACAAGACCAATCTAGACCTTTACGCATCCTTCATTTAGGCCTCCGTGCTATGGGTTGGCAGCTGTGGGTTGGCAGCAAGTCGTGCTGTCCCGTTGCAATGGCTTCCAGCCAATTCTAAGCAGAGTTACAAATGGCTGACTTAGAATTTAATACTTTTTTCTTTCAAAATACATTTTATTGCAGTTTCACCATCATATACAGACTTAGACTTGAATTAACTCAGGAATGCATAACTTTGCTTAGGACTGAACTGTTAGTATCACAAACTAGTCATATTGTATTTACTTGAAAGGAAGGTGACCCTGAATATAAAATGACCCCATCCCCAAATATTATGTACAAAAAGTTGGGGTCTTTTTGTTTGTTTTGTTTAGTATTGGATATACCAAGGGGGGGGGGGCTAGTCTTGCATTTGAGTAAACACTGTAGTTAAAATTAACCAGGGTTTCACATAATACCTAAGCCAAGCCAGTGTGCATCATAATTTTTCTTTTTTTTAACCTTTACACAATTATAAATATATCTGATAAATGAGATGTGGGGGGGAGCATCATAATTGTTTTGCTTTTGTGCCTAATGCAGACACATTATCAGTGTGATGATTTAGAATCAACATCTATCCTGCCAGCATTATATGAAGGGCTCAAAGTAATGGAAAATCTATTTGCTTTTACTACAGCATAAGGTATTCAACTGCTATAAAAACTAACTGTCAAAGTTGTGCTGGCTTGGCATAAAATGATTTCAAATGGCTTTTATTCTATTATGTTAAACAGATCCTCTTTTAGTGCCATTATCGCATGGCAGATGATTATGGAGGTAATAAGCCAATTATCACTTGTTTTAATGCGGGGAGGGCAGAATATAAATAGAACAAAATAAAAATAAATAAATAAATAAATATATAGCTTAAATGTGAAGTATTAGTAATTTATAAGTAATGAAAACCTAACGTTAAAGCCATAAAACTCTACACTCCTAATAGAATATTTAGAATGTGGGGAGCCTTTATATTTCACTAGCAGTAAAGCCCATTGTGAAAGCAATACAACGAGATCTAGAAAGAGGCTCTGGGGCAGTGCTCTGGCTTTGGGCAAACAGTGTCAATTTGCTGTGGTGACCTCAGCAGGGTATAATGACAGAGTCCACTGTTTTCTCCAGAGGAACTGATCTCTGCTACCTGAAGAGCAGTTGTAATTGTGAGTAATCTGTAGCCCTCACCTGGAGATTGGCAGCAATTGTTACCCAGGACAAAATGGCTGGTTTGGAGGGTGGAGTCTATGGCATTCTACCTGTCTGAGGTCCCACCCCTCTGCAAACCCCACCCTCTCCAGGCTCCACCCCTCAAATCCCCAGGAATTTGTCAGCATGTAGTTGGCAACCCCATCTCCTTCCCAGCTAGCCACCAACCTACCATTATCTGCCCCTTTGACTTCAGCTGACTTCTGCCCTCCCTTCTGCAGAGCAGTTGTAATACTGAGTGCTCTCCAGCCCTCACCTGGAGATTGGCAACAATGGTTCCCTATGTGGGACTGACTGGTTTGGAGGGTGGAGTCTATGGCAGTGTACCTGTCTGAGGTCCCACCCCTCCTCAAACCTCACCCTCTTCAGGCTCCATCCCTCAAATCTCCAGGAATTTCCCATCTGGAGTTGGCAACCCTATCAGGACTGGCCCCAATGTGTTTTCTCCCAAAGGCCAAAGTAGGTGACAGGACCAAGCTTAGTTGCCTACCAACAGGCACTGAGGGGAATGTAGGGTTGCCAGCTCTAAGGAGGGAAATACCTGGAGGTTTGGGGGGTGGATTCTGTAGAGGGCCGGGCGACGGAGGCATCGGCCTTCTGTCGCCCGCCTTGCCCCCCCAATCTCGGCCATACCATACTAGTAGCCAGTAGTAATGGGAGAATTGATTCCGAGAGCTGTTGAACCATGAAGCTCACTGATGGCTGTTAGTAGTTCCTTATCTTTTGATTTTAATATAACTCACTCATTCTGAGATAATTCACATGTGAATATAAATCAATTAAAACTCACTTTATGTTTTTTGTTATATGTGTTTAGCAGTCAAACCACTGAACCCCACTAAATTTCTAAAGATTTGTGAAAGAAACACTTAGTGCTACACAAAAGTAAAGAACGATTGTGTGGGTAGTTTGTACTCACGCAGTGGTGGTTTGCACATCATGCCAGCTTTTGCTAAAGTTCTGTTTCAGTTCATTCATGAAAGGGCAGTCTTTCCCTGCAGTGGGAACCAAAGCAGCTGACATCATTCTCGTCTCCCCCGCACAACTACCCTATGAGATATGTTATGGTTGAAAGTGTGTGAATGGTCCATAGTCCCCCAGGCAGCTTTTAAAACATGAACCTGGGACCTGCACACCATCTGTGGCAGTAATGGGGTGACTGCTGGCTCCTTTTCCTATCATTTTTTGCCTTGAGGTATTCTGCTTGTGGTGTGATCTGTCTTCTTTGTGGTGTGGCGTGATTGTATTATTGGGTTTGTTTCTTTTAATGAAGAAGTGATGTGTTGTGAGTGAGGAAATATGTTACCTCAGCATACAGTAGTTCCTTTATGCAACTGAAAATTCCAACTGCCTTGTGGGGGGGGGAGTTTGAGGTGTGGAATGGAGTGAAGTCCAATCAGCTTCCATATGCAAAAGACCTTGAAACGCTGGGCGGGACTGCACAAAGCAGCCAGTCAACCCAGCCAGTGTCTTCTGAGTGGCAGGTCTTCCGGCCAAACACTAAAGGCGGGCATTTTATAACGTTGGTCCCCACTACTGCTTTATTATAAGGAAGAGATAAGGCTATAGGTATGTGTGTGTTTGAGTGTGCACGCATGCAGTCTCACACACAGTTACCTAAGAAGAACATAATTTCTTTCTGTGCGGTAGGAACTATATGAAAAAAGTTAAAATATTGAATTACAAGTCTGCCTCAGAAGGTAAAGGAAATTTTGCATGCAGCTTGGACATTTTACAGGCGCTATCTTCCATAGCACCTGCCTACCACTCATAGTTGTAATTGATCTTAAAAGCTGCTCATATGGTAGTTTGAGGAAGGGTTCTAACTGTCATCACTGGGCACCACTGAAAGGGAAAGGGGATGTGGTGCCTTTATCAGAGTTCATGAGGAGCATCATGTGATCCCAAAAGAAGGAAATAATTTTAGGAGTGGGGAACATGGTCACTCAGCATAATCACTTTACACTTGTTGCTGATTAGATGGAAGTGTGTATGTTTCAGAACACACAAACATCAGTAGCTTTAGGGTACTTATGGGTACAAGTATTCTCTCAGCAGTCCTGTATTTCCACTCAGGATAGTATGCATATCAGCTGAAAGAAGTCAAGGCTGCATATGAGCACTCTGTATAAAACAGATTGCAGAACAATGTATAATTTCTAATTAATTGGTACCACTTCAGAAACAAGATTGCATAATTTAGATTATGAGGTCTGAGAAAAGTCAGATGAGGAGATTTTAAAAAAAACAACCTGTTTTGAAGTGGAATAACCAAAATAACCCTGGAGCTGCGGTGGCTCAAGTGGTTAAGATGCTAAACTGCAGGCTGTGGAAGGTCAGTAGTTCAGCAGTTCGAGACCCAGGTGCCGCATGATGGAGTGAGCTCCCATCTCTAGTTCCAGCTCCTGCCAACCTAGCAGTTCAAAAGCAAGAAATTGCAAGTAGATAAATAGGTACCACTTCAGTGGGAAGGTAACAGCGTTCCATGTGCCTTGGTATTTAGTCATGCCGGCCACATGACCACGGAAATGTCTTCAGACAGCGCTGGCTCTTCGGCTTTGAAACGGAGATGAGCACCGCAACCCTAGAGTCAGATTCGACTGGCTTTTGAGCAAGGGAACCTTTACCTTTTTAACCAGAAGTCCCCTCCTCTCGGAGGGACAGTTCCCTAGGGCACTCAAGGAAGAAGAAGAAGAAGATATTGGATTTATACCCCACTCTTCACTACCCAAAGGTGTATCAGAGCGGCTTCCAAACTCTTTTCCCTTCCCCTCCCCACAACAGGCACCCTGTGAGGTAGGTGGGGCTGAGAGAGCTCTGACAGAAACTGCTAATTTTCAAGAACAGCTCTTATCAGAGCTACGGCTTGCCCAAGGTCATCCAGCCAGGTGCAAGTTGAGGAGTGGGGAATCAAACCTGGTTCTCCCAGATTAGAGTCCATGCAACCACTACACCAAGCTGTGGTTCGTCCCCTCCTGAAAAAGCCATCTCTGGATCTGGCCGAATTGGCTAATTACTAGCCAGTTTCCAATCTGCCCTATTTGGGCAAAATAATTGAGGGGGCCGTGACCCAAATCCAGAAGCTACAGCTAGTGCAACATGCTGCAGCCAGGCTTTTGATGGGCCTCCCTATGCCGGACAACATCCATCCTGTGCTGAAAGCACTGCACTGGCTGCCGATAGGATATCGAATTCGCTTCAAGGTGCTGGTACTTACCTTTAAAGCCCTTTATGGTCAGAGGCCCGCATACCTGAGAGAATGCCTTTCCCCACATGCTCCCCAGATAGCACTGTGCTCAGAGTCATAAAATCAATTGGCCTCCCGGGTCCTAAAGATGCCAGGCTAGCCACAACCAGGGCCAGGGCCTTCTCAGTGGTAGCTCTGTACTGGTGGAATGAACTCCCAGAAGAGATCATGGCCCTCATGACCTTACATTTTCACAGGGCCTGCAAGATGGAGCTCTTCCACCAGGCCTTTGACTAAGGAGCCGCACCAAATAACATCAAATAACTGAGAAGTGACGGTAAAGCCTGGAGAGTGTACAGACATTCTCCTGGTGTTTGTTCAATTGTTCCTGAACACTTGGTTTCTCTCCCCATCTCTGGACTGGGGTAAGGGAGAGAAACCTTGACATGGTTGCAGCGGTGGTATACTGAACTGGAGACGGGTTGCAACAATTGTGGGTGTGTTACCCTGTGCAAAGCTGTGTATGCATGTAGACTGTGAAGGATTTTTTAAAAAATTTTAAATAGTGTTAGCCAAGACTTTGGAATCATGGCTGAGGGAGGAGAACATTTCTCCCTGGAGGAAGAGGTGTCTCTCCTCACCATTGATGAGGTGGGGAACCAGGACGAGTTCTGGGATGCCTCAGACAAGCGCAGCGAGCCTGCTAATTCCCAGAATCTCCAGGCTGACTGGCAACCGAGGGGACTTGAGCTGTCCTCGGTGCTGAAGTCTGCAGATCTTGCCAGCTGGTAGAGGCACTCTGAAATGCAGCGCAGAAAGGATTTTAGTGGGCAGCCTTCGAGATCTGTGCCATGAAATGACTTTAATGCAACTGCTTAAGAGAACTGTTCTTGCTCGAGCAATTCTATCGCCTGTTGTCTGACAATATTGCTGCCTTGGTGAGGGACCAGAAGCCATCTACTCTAGTGGAGGCAGCTGAACTTGCGCAAAGCATGCGTGAGCATCGGGAGAGGAGCTTTGGGAGATCTACTCGCCCAGCTGCAGGAAAGCCTTTCCCGAAGCCGCAGACCAGTGCACCTCACCTGCCAACGGAGAAGCATGCATGAGCATCAGGAGAGGAGCTTTGGGAGATCTACTCGCCCAGCTGCAGAAAAGCCTTTCCCGAAGCCGCAGACCAGCGCACCCCACCTGCCAGTGGAGAAGATGAAAACTCCTCCTACTTCACCTGTCAAGAACCATGTGGGGATGCTGAGTCAATGGAGGGGACAACAGTCGCCCAAGCCTCAACCCTGCCTATCAATGTTGCAGCTGTTGTGGACAAGGGGCAGTTGGACTGGGTGGGTAGAGAGTTTTCTCCTGAACGTCAAGTAAACCATATTAAGCTTGTGGGTTGTTTTGCTTCAGGAGCTGATATGACCTTTGTGCATTGTTCCCTAGTTGAACCTGAGCAGATCCTGTCTGGAGAGGTTCTTGTGGCTCCCCATGGGAGTGCAGTGATCCCGGGGAGGGGGGGGCTGGCTGAAGTTGATGTGTGTTGTGGAAACTTTGCGGGCAGGACTGCTGTGGTGATCCATGAGTCATGTGCCGCCAAAGTCCTGATAGGGACAGATTTGGCATATAAGTCTTTTATTGCTATTCCTGATCTCCTGACTGTACTGTCTGTTGATGCATGTGGGAGTTAGTCCATACCCCCCTTCAGTTGTCTCTGTGACAGCTGCTGTGGCCTCAGTTGAGACCGAGAGAAGGCCAAATGATTCTAACAACCCTGTATCAGAATTTGCTGGTGATGCGCAATTTCTGGCAGCGCAAAAAGCTGATGTAACCCTTGAAAAT
>NW_015163680.1:125252-150526 GCF_001447785.1 Gekko japonicus | reverse complement strand
AGAGTGTGAATGCTGATTTAAGGGCTATAATCTGATTGTGGATGCACTGTCTAGAATTTACTGTAATGAAGACCAAGCATACACTGTTACTTGAATGGTCTAACCTGATTGTTTGTTTTCTGTAACCTGAACTGGGCCTTGACTTGTTTTTCCTTTCTGTAAAATGGAAACAGATGGTTGAAATGTTTTTGTAAGCTTGTGTCTGAGGTCTGAAGATGGGAACTTCATGAAAGTGGAATGTTTTCTTGATGTGTACTAGTAACCCATTGTATTTTGTATTCAATGATTTATTCTGTAAGTGCCTACCTGATTCTGTTTGGTTTATTTAGATAGTGACCTGTATTCTCATATGTATGCATGACCCTAATGAGTAGGTTAGATGAAATTTGAGGTATGTTCCCCGAAATTTCATCTTTTGAAGGGGGAAGGTGTATAGAAAAAGGCTTTTCTAAAATCCTCCCTGCTTGGGCCAAATGGCCCTAGCTGGTAACACTACCGCGTTATTCCTGTCACCTGTGCAAATGGCTTGCCAGATGGCCAGGCCGCATCTCCATATACAAGACACTTTGACACCTCTGCCAAGAGAGAACGACTTGCTGGCACCTTCCCAAGCATGGGACGAGCTATGCCCAGTACATTAGCACTTCAAAAACATTCCCTGACATAACACATGGTCAATAGAAGAGGCTGGAGTGGGATGCCAAACTCCAAGCCAATCAAAACATACCTTTAACTGACAACGTATGGTAACCAGAGATTGGAACGCCTTCCCACTCTCTCACTATTGGGTAAATGGCCATACCTGGTGGTGACGGAGGGGGGTGTATATCAGAAATAATCCAATGGGAAACAGGAAGTTAGAGGAGAGTTAAGGGAATTCCCCTCTGGAAACAAAGAGTTCTTTTGGATTGACTGTTTGCTGTTAACATGGAGTGAGACTGTTAGGCAGCCAAGCTGGACTAGCTGACCACAAAACCATGGGGTTTCTCTTCAAGATTCCCTGGTGAGACCTTGGACTATTTGCACACCAGTCTGGTAACTATGAATTACCTCTATTGTGTAGCTAGAGCTGAACAAGCTATAGATATCTTTTGTTTCTTATCTTTTGCTAGTCTCATGTTATATACATGCTTGTGCACTGAATAAAGATAATATATAATCAATATTATCTGGACCTGTTTCCTCTGTTGCAACCTGATTTCTAAGACTGAATCTTGTGCCTAAAGCCATTCACCTAAGGAGGCTATTACTGTGGTACTTAATTGTTTACAGCCCTGGTGCAGAGCTAGTAAAGTGGGTAAGTCCTATAAAGCAAGAAGGAGTTTGGGATCTCTGCTCCTGAGCTTTGATGGACACTTTAAGTTTCTGAAGAAGCTTGTTTAGGCTTTGATCTCCTCCCACGAAGAGGGCGAATGCCGAGCATCACTAAAGGAACCGTTCCGAGTTGGTTTACCAGCATAAATCCGTCATCAGCCGATTTCTTCAGCAAGGGGAAAAGTGAGTGAACTAAAAGAAGCAATGCAATCCCAGTATAGATGCGCGAGATAACAATTAAACACCCCGCTTACCTGATTTTTTGTGCTGTTGCCTAAATATAGAGACCAAGACAAGCCAACCATCGATATAGATCATCTGATTACAACACTAGTATTGGTTCTGCCTTCTCTTAGTATTCTTATAAGTACCTGATCACTTACTAGCACTTTATGATAATGTAGAGTTTTATTATTTGTTTTAAGATTGTATATAATTTATTACCTATATGTTTCTTTTGGTAAGTCACCCTGAGCCCGCTCCAGGGGGGAGGGCGGGGTATAAATTGAATAAATAAATAAAGTTATTCACAAACTCTTTCATTTCTCAACCGTTTTTTGCACTGCCTCCCCAAGCATTTCCCCCCCTTGTTCTCTTCTTCCATTGCTTTCTCAACTCCTTCTAGCATGAGTTGTGCCATGTTGAATCTCACAATATCCATCACCTCTAGTTTCATTGTCTCATGTTTTAAGAGGTTAATTATGTTTCTGTACTTTTTGGAAGATTTCACCAAATCACTTTTACTCCTAGGAACAAAGTCCTTAAAGTACTTCATAACTAAACTGAAAACAATCTGTCTTCTCACTGGGAAGTCATCATGTTTTCCCAAAAATGCAGTAATGAAAACAGAAAAACACAAACTGCATTCACAAAAATCAAAGAAATACTGACTTTACTGACCAATTTTTATTAAAAAAAACTGACAAATTACTGGCCAAGATGAAAAAACTGACTTTTACTGATTTTACTGACCATTTTCCACCCCTGCAATCATAGTGTTGCCAACTCTGGGGTGGAAGACTTGGGGATGGAGCCTGGGGAGGGCAGGGTTTGGGGAGGGGAGAGACCTCAGCAGGGTAGAATGCTCACACAGAAGTAAGACCTATGGAATGCCTTGGACCTAAGCCTGCTGTGATGAATAGAACAGGGGAGAATGAAGGAGAAAAGTAACAGTCACACTAATTGTTAGATCGCCGCTAACAAAGATCCGGAGAGTGATTTCAGCAAAGTGATCCGCTTTATTGAAGGTACGAACAAGCGCTTAAAGGCATTCATAACCAGAACAACTTAACATTGGGAGCTAGGCTCCTTTTAAACATTCCCGGGCTAATGTAGCCACGCCTATTTACATTGAACAACCAATGAGGTTGTGCGGATAAGGACCAATGAGAGTTCTTCCCGCTCGGGGACTTAGTCCTTTTCTGATTGGTCGCTGTTGTCGAGCAACCAATAGCACGTCAGTGCGGAGGAGCCTTCGTCTGGCTCAAAGCTTAACATGGGAGGTGAATGAGGCGATTCATGTAGTAATTTCGATACATTACACTAATGTTGCAAATTGCATTAAACGACCCCCTGCTTGCTCAGGCATTCTAAATGACTCACGGGTTTTCCCTTGCTATTAAGTTCTTCCCCTCCCCCTCTCAGCTGTTCTTATTTTCCTTTCCTTGGCAATTGTGATAAAGATCGAAGTAAATGGGGGGGGGGATAGAACCTAACAAAGTTTGAGTGCAGTGGCATCTTTAAAACCAACAAAGTTTTATTCAAAGTATAAGCTTTTGTGTGCATGTGCACGTCTTCAGAAGGAAATAAAAAGGAAACCCAACCTAAAAGGAAACCCCCCACTTACTCTATTCTCCACTCAACAGCACCCAAAAAAGGGTGAGGGGAGGGGGATTTGTATAACAAAGAAAAGGTGAAGAAAAAGAGCGATCAAGCAGCTGAGTGCATAATAAATCATCAGGTCATGCAAGGGTGGGAAACAAACAATGGGGGGGGCTTTAAAAGGAAGGGAAAAATATAAATGTATGAAAAATATAAAAGTAAAAGGACAAAATAAGATAAAACAAAGAGTGAAGCACAGCCTTGTGTGGTTAGTATCCCCCCCTGTCTGCTTACTGTTTTTAAAGCCACAGGAAAGCTTATACCTCTCATGCTGTGTGCTCTCTCTCCTTCACCCTCCCTTCTCCCCCTCCCAAGGAGAAGGGGGAGACCTCAGCCAATGGAGCAGAGGCTAGGCTTTGTAGCTCTCCCACCCACCACAAGAGTCCAGATGTGAAAGCAGATTGACAGCAGCCGCCAGGGAAGAAAGCACCCAGAGAGAATTTTAGCAGCGCACGCTCTGTGTGCTCAGGAAGAAGCACAGAGCAATCTCCTCTTGGTCGGATTGCAGCAAAGTTTTGGACTGGAAAATTTCAGCTTGCCTCCACGGGTAAGAGCCTCCCGTGAGTTGCTCCCAGTAGGGAAAGCACCTCACACACACCCTTCCCTGCCGACCTTGGCCAAAGCAGAAGAGCTGTGGAAGAGAAGTTGCAGCCTGGGCTCCGTTCCCGCTCCACCTCAGAGCAAAGGGAAGGGAGTGTGTGTGTGTGTGTGTTTGCAAGGGAGGAGGGGAACTGCCGGAACACCGTTCCTGTGCGTTCCCCCTCCAAATGACCCCTGCTTAGATTGGAGAAAATACTTTATCTTAACATCAGTCTGACACTCTGCTAGTTTCCTTTACTGAAGAAGGAACCTAACCAACGAAATGTGGGAATCAACCGGAAGCTACGTCTCATTTGTACTTTGCACAGTGTACAGATTCTGTTTGTGCTTTGGACACTGTGCAGATTGTGATTAATTCAACCTGGAATTATTGTTCTTGGACTTTTTCCCTTTGAAGGATTTTTCTGTGTTTCACTGACTCTGGACTAAACTATTATATTTTTGTATTGAATATGATATTTAGAATATTAGAAACAATTTTTATAATATATATATTGATTATAATATTATTTTATCATCACCTTAGTAGTGTTATATTTCACAGTGGATGTTCTTGTTTATTTGCCTTAAACACTGTGATTCCTCTGGCAATATTATTATCAACATTCTTTGGCATCACAGATCCTCCCCCATCTCAGATAGTAAACTGGTTTCCAGGCACATTTATCTTCCTTGCCATTGGCCCTCAGAAAATTTTACTTCATCCCCTGTTCTTTTTTTATGTTTCTTGATTGCTTCACATTTGCTTTCCTCAGTTTCTGCTAGTGGTTCCTCAGACCACCTTCTTCTATTCCCCCCTTTTATCACCAAATCCCTGAAATTTATGCATTTTTTTAACACCACAGGTTTCAATCTGTTTTTATCTCCAGCTTCCTCCATGTTCCACACTGCCAATAGCACTGTGGGCTACACTACTGTATATAGCATATTTCCTGTACGTATTATCGTGTTCTTACTACATTGTCATCTACCTATGTATTTTTGGCATTGTTAACATAGCATGTCAAATACGGCTTTGTTTTCAGATTTCTGTTATTACTTCACATATCAGATGTTTTATTCTATTGATTGCACTGACTTACATTATGTAATCCCCCTTGAGTCTCAATAAGGCAGACTATCAATACAATCAATCAATGAAGCAATCATAGTACCTCAGTCTACTGAGGAGTAGTTTAAAGATTAGTGATAGATAGGCAATGGCTAAATTTTATATTTTCAAAAATATTTATTTCTTCTTTATAACTTGAGTGAAGTCCAGCCATATTTTATTTGAATTTACTTTTAGTTTTATGACTTGTAGCATAATTCAAAAGACAAAGAAGAGAAGTGTGTACTTAATGCTTGCATTGAAATCAATGGAACGCAAAAGTACTTAGCTTTGGCTAGATTATTCAGTATTATTATGGAATTTCTAACCATAACCATATAAATCTTATTCTGAAATGCCATTCCTCTAACTAGTGGTACTATGAAGGAAGAGGCACAACTGAACTGTAAAATTCTCTGGCTGAAAGTAATTGTAAAGTCTAGTTTCATTAAGGAACAGGGGGTTACAAATATTACTTGACTACAGGAAAGCGTAACTTTAAAAATCCTTTCATGGAACGCTTCAGAATGGACCTCAAAAATACAGATCCCTGAAATTTATACCTAGATTAAGAAATTTCATATCCTGCTAATCCAGAAAACATGGCTTTCAGAAGAAATCTTTGTAGAAGGATATACTACCATCTCAGTCAGTGGTGAAAATAGAGGATTAGCATGCCTAATTGCAAACTCTCTGAACATAAAGGAGGTGAGGACAGTGGCTTCTACCTCTCTAGCACTTGCAGGGTTTTTTTGCTCTTCCAACAACCTCCTTTTTATTGATAACAGTGTACTTACTCCCAGTACTAAGGAAAGAAGAGTTAGAAACTGGGATAATGTAGTTGAATTTATCTCAGAAGCAAAAAAAAAAAAAAGGTTACCAAAGCATTACATAATAATAATAAAAGGGGACTTTAATGCTCGTATTGGTGCAGATGGAACTAATATAATCTTAGCCATGTTTGACCTAGATAAAGAAGATTTCCCATATAGTGACTTCCTTTTGAATAGGGCTGGAAGGGATCAAGAGGTAAACCCAGCTGGTAAACAATTAATACATCTGATACTTGCTCATAACTTGGTGATAGTCAGTGGGATAAAAAAAATTCTGAAATTAAATGATAATTCTTATGATTTATGATAAATTCCATTTTGAAATAAAATCCTACCAAGCCCAAACATTACATTAATTGCAGTGGTTTACTGAATTTGCAGATTGTTTTCGAATAAAACGTTGCCATATTTGCCACCTTATATTTGTTACTAGAAAAGATTGAAAAATGTAAAGGAAAGCAAAATTGATGTTGTCAGTCATAAATTACTTTATACCAGTGATCCAAGTGTGGTGTCTATGCACAGTATCATAGTGTCTGTCAGTTTTACCTGGTGCCCATTTGCTTCTTCTCTAAAGCAAGTCTTGGGCCCGTTCTGCATCTAGCATTTGCTCTATTGTTTTACCAAACCCACACTGGAACAGAAAAAGATGCGGCTCAAAACCACATTCAAATAGCCCTAGCCAACACCATACTGACTGCAGAGTCACCCCTGAATGGCCATAAAATGGCCATAAATCTATGCAGACAGTACCATAAAACCGAGAGATCAATGGAAGTGAAAACAGCATGCAGTGTGGAGGTTTCCATAAAATCTGACAATCAGAGAAAGTGAAAGTGGCATGCAATGTTGAAGGGAATTTCTGTTCCAACATGAGTTTGGTAAAATGGTGGAGCAAATGCTAGATGCAGAATGGGCCTTGGTTTTCCTCTGCTGCTTTAGGAGTAGAAGGTGCTTAGAAGATATAACGGAAGCATCACCTTTGTGTATGCAGGAACTATCCATTTGGAAACTGCTGCCTCCATCATAGCAGGATCCTTGGCTTGGAGATTGCTAACATTTTGTGGAACCTCCCCATATTTTGTGATTGAATCCCTCCCCCCAACTGGTTCCACTCACACTGCAACAGTTTTGTTCTGGCACTCCTCCCTACAGCTAAGAAGGTGTTGGTAAGTATAAATTCTAAAATGGTAAATTACTATAAGAAGCATTATGTACTTTCTTAGGCATCAATAACTCATACCTATTCTTATAATAAAAGTTTAGACCATGTTTTTATATACCTAATGTCAGTTACAATGTCCCATCCTGGGATTGCTGAGATGGACTAACCCCTGTACCCACTATGCCATGCTTAAGCTACTACAAATAGGATAGATGACAATTGAGAAGAACTGCAGCACTTCTTATTACAAAGGAAGGGCTGCAAGCAGTAATATACTTTATGCCAAAGCCCTGAGGGCGCTAAGGTTCTTTGACTTGTGTGGCTAGCCAATAAACCACACAGTAAAACAATTATCCAGGCAGTAAAGGGTAACAAAAGAATTTATTTGAATAAAGGAACACCTCACAGTTTGTAGATGTTCTGAGAGTTACAGCAGGGATCTTGCTTATATGCTCTTTTTGCTCCTCACTTTATATAATTACTGACATCATTTACACATGCGCTGTTCAGATTTATTTGTCTGGTCAGTTATCAGTCACATATTTGACAAGCAGGATGTTACTTGCCTGCATCTCTACAATGCAGGTGCTTCTCGTTATAATTGATTTATACATGTAGTTATTTTTTGGCTGCCTACTTGGACTCCTTCTACCTTTAAATGGACTCTCAGGCTGAGTTCATTTTTAGTACAAAACCTAGATGTTTTCATTACAAAATGGTTCTTTTACATTAATATATGCACATAAAAGTATAACAATATTCTTAAAACATTTTATAAGCTTATTTTCACTAAGGGTATACAAAAATATGAAAATATATAATTACAATGAAATTCTAAAGAATTAAACCCTTTACATCGATTCTTTTAATGTTTCAAAATAACCTATGACATAAAGCTTCTGTAGATACATTGTATTACACATTATTCTTCATTTTTGGTTCATCAGGGAATTTTTACAGAATATTTAAACCTTTAAATTTCCTTATTTCATCAAGATACATTATTTTACTTTAACCAGCAGGGGTCACCTTTTTATAATACAGATTCTGTACTTTTTAATTGTCTTCCTGGTGTGCATAATTTATTATTTTGTTTTCATAAACCTTTTGGAGCATCTCCCAACTTTCTGCTTGTTAATAGTTCGTTAATTTCAAATACAGTTCCTTAAAAACTTAACTAGTTTTCTCTTTTTCAATAAACATTCAAAAACATTCTGTTCCTAAGTCTTCATTCTCAGTTATAAACATTCAGAGATATTTACTCTTTTAACAATTATTCTTTGCTATTTTCCCTCTGTAAAAGCAGCCTTAAAAACTTAGATCTACTTTGCATGGAAAATACAACTGAAGTTCTATTCAACCCTGTTAGTCTTGACATCCTTTTAACTTAGCTTGTGGATCCTTGCCAGGTTAGTTTTAAGTATATTCTAGATCCTTTGAAGTAAACGATGGAACATCAATCTTTAGCTTTGACAATTAATTATTGTGGTGCTTTCTGTTATTTCAATTAAAATACAAAGGCTTTTCTTCTTTAAAATGGGCTGAAAAAGGCAAACATATATATATAGACATTGCTTCTAGACTCTAATCATTCAATATTGATATGTTAAAGTATTCCAAACTTAAAGAGAAACTTAATATGATCTTTTCTCATTTAAAGTTGCTAAAAATCATAAACCACTACAAAAAACTTTTCACCTTTTTCTTTGAAGTATAAGATTTCATCATAAGTCTTGGACTCTGAGAATTCATTATTATGCCATCCCAATTAAGAAGGCTGACACAAGAACATTGATCTTCAGTTATGACAGGTCTTAGCTGGGATGGTCTATATCAGTTAATTAAAAATGGTGAGGTAAAAACACTTGGCCCAATTAAAACTAAAACATTCCTAGTTAGAAAAACTCCCCTTGTCAATTAAATTTGATTTAAAACACCTGGATGATTTTACAACTCCGCTTAGTGGGTAACAGGTTGTTAATTCTCCAGGAGAATCTGAAAGAATTTCTTCCAAAGATTCCTGGAAGTCAGCAATAATCAATAGACAATCACTTGAACCCTTGAATTGTCCCCTACATACTGTTCCTGAAGTGGTCCACTAAGAACTAAACACTGCAGATTTCTCCCTCCTGAACACATCTGCAAGGCTCTAGTTCTAGCCTGCTATTTCAAGAAGCATTCTGCTGTCATTTTTCACAAGTAGCTCTCCTTGCAAGCAAGAGCTACTGATGGCTGTAGAAAAGAGTCAGCAGAAGTCCTTCATTGCCAATGGATGGCCGCGTTCAGACTGCCAGTTTGCAGTGCTAGGGAGTCACTTCAAAGAAGACCTGGAACAGACCTGGAATGGCTTGGTCGTGGTATTCCCATTCACACTGCAGCAAATGAAGCCAGAGGATACCATGGAGGAAGCACAAGGGAGCGTTCGCACTGTTGGCCCGCCCCTGGAAGGCTGTTAGGGGCTATTTCTGTGCTCCGCTGCATGCACCTACGTGCATGGGTACATGGACGCCTGCCGTGGAAACAGCCAGCACTTATTATCAATGGCTGCAGGTTGTTCCCACCTTACAGCGCTTGCGTTCACATGTCAGGGAAATGGAATCAACCCACTCTCCACACGGTTTGCTACCACTTCCACCAGGTACTTTTAAAACTCGGGAGGGAAGTGGTACAAGATGGCTGGAGTACAGCTGGGGGACAATGGAAAGCTGTGCCTGTGTGAACCTGCCCCTTGAATCCGCTAGTGAAACACTCCTGAAACTTTTGGCTGTCAGGCCAAACTGCCAGTCTGAACGCAGTCGATGTACTTGCAAAGAATTCCTGTGCTTCTCTTTGTATGCAAATGCTAAATTTAAAGACTAGGTCAGGTACTTACTAGTACAGAGACAAACTCAAAAGTCCATGGGCTACCATGGACACTTTTTTTTCTGGGAAAGAGACATTCAGAGTAGATAATACCATGGATCAATTTCTTGAGGTCCTCTTCAACCTCAAATGTGGTATGGAACACTATTGATTGGGCTGGAAAAAGACAGCCAACAAGGAGGGGATGAGTAAACCAAAAAAGGGATCACAGTTACAGGACATTGTACCAAAGAAACACTGATAAAAATGACAATAACATTTAATAATTCCTATGAACATGAATTTGTATATCAATTAAAACTTTTACAACATTGCTAAGGAAATTCTAACACTTTCAAGAAAAAGTCCAACATCCTCAATGAGCACCCGGGTATACACTCATTTCACTAATCTTCCTCAGGAGTAATCTCATTATGATGGAAGGTGTCAGCCTCTTGATACAGCTTGACTTCTTTTTTGCTTCCTTCAAATAGTTACAGCTTATCTTCTTTTTTACTTTCTTCAAATTATTGCAGCTTAATTTATTTTTTAATTTCCTCAAATTATCCTGGAACAAACATGGTTATTTAGAATGGAAAGAAACATGAAGCTAAATGGAATATAGTTTTGTTATAATTTTTATTTTTTTTAAAAAAAATTATTAATAATGTTTAACTTTAACAATTTTAGACCTCTCTTGCTCAGTCTCTGCCAGTTCAGACCCCATCAATGTGTATTTATATTTAGGATTTTTGGCTCCAATGTGCATCACCTTGCACTTGGCCACATTGAACCCCATTTGCCATGTTGACGCCCACTCGCCCATCTTTGACAGATCCCTTTGGAGTGCCTCACAATCCTCACTGGTTTTCACCACCCTGAACAACTAATCTAACCTGCTATTCATCAGGCTCCCCCCCATAGCACATAGTTAATTGCTTTGCACAGTTTACCACCCCTCTTGATGGGAATTAACAGCCCATCCTTCCCATCAACACTCAAACACACATTTTTCTCCAGGTCTTCTATACATAATAAGGACCACACCAACCAAGTGTGTACACAAGCTGTGAAGGTGTCCTGAATTTGTTTCTGATCATAGAGGCTGCCTGCTAATTGTAACCTCATTACCAAGAAAATGGCATTTTCAACTTTTAAACTGAATGTCCTTTAAAGGATTATGGAACCAAATGCTAAGCAACAATCCAAATGTGCACATTTATGATGTCTAACTTTGGTTTGGAGCAAAATGCCTCAATTTGAATCATTTCCATACCAGGAGAAGAAAGGGAATGCCTGAGGTGGACCAAGGCAAGTCCAGAAACAAATTTCTTCCATACTATACTCCCTGAAGGTTAGGAGTTCAGACTAAAGTGAATGTGTAGGTTGCAAGATAATATACCAGTGAGCTGGTAGAACCCAAGGTATGGTAGCCAGACCTCAGAGAAAGTGGTTATTTACTGCTATACTATACCCATCTATTTTTCTCAGACTACTTGACGGAAGACGTTTCTTAGAATCCGTTCTTTTATGCACACAAAATTAACGCTTTATAAAATAAAGACATGAGGTTGGGAGCGATGCTCCCTCTAAACTGTGGAGTCTTGTGAGCAAAAATTCTACTTTGTGATGTGACCACTTAGCTTCCAGTGGGGCAGAGTCTTGATTAACAATAACATTGATAGGATTAGCCAGGTGATGGGTGGCTAGCTGAATGGGTTTTCTGACCACTAATGGTCCAGTCAAGGCAGTTTGAAAAGGTTCCCAGAGTTATATAAAAGGTGGGAGATGGTTCCCTGATCAGCATCAGGAAGGATTGTTAATAATTTGAATGTTTTTATTAGTTATCTTGGTATCCTGAGGAATGGAGCAGAAAGGACAAATATTGAGACAAAGGATTTTTCACATAGCTGTAGGAATCACAAAAGAGACTATGTGCAGAGTTGGAGACAGAAGGGCCAGGGGTCATTTCGTAGAAAAAGAGCTGCAGGAGCTCATTAGCATATCTAATAGGCTATTAGCATAATAGCTTATTAGCATATGCCACGCTCCCTGACATCACCAAAAGTTATGTCAGAAGGGGAAGCAAAAGGGGTGGAGGCATTTTCAAAAGCCTCCCCTCCCCTGCCTTGAGGGGGTGGGGGGGAAGTGAAGAGAGAAGGGGTTTAAAGTTTAAACCCTTTCTCTCTGGAGTCACAATCTATCCATTATATTCTATGGGCCATATAATACAATGGAAAGATCTTTAAACTTTAAACCCATTCTCTCTTTGCATCCCCCCACCCAGCCAAGGGGGGGCAAAGAGAGTAGGGGTTTAAAGTTTAAACATCTTTCCATTTTATTCTATGGGCCATAGAATATAGTGGAAAGAAAGAAGGGGTTTAAAGTTTAAACCCCTTCTCTCTGGAGTTGCGCTGCAGCAGCGGCTCGATCTTTCCATTATATTCTATGGGGCCCTAGAATATAATGGAAAGATTGTGCTGCTGCTATGGTGTGACTCCAGAGAGAAGGAGCGTGGGGGTGGGTTTGGGCAGCTGGGAACGGGGCTTGTCACCACTGCCACTTCTGCCCATTCTAGGGCTGCCGGAGCAGAGCTCTCGTGCGCTCCGGACCCAACAGCCCCCTGAGAAGGGCTATGTACCAGGTGGCAACTGAAGGAGCGCTCGGCGGCTTTGTCCCCGGCTCTTCCATGGCCCGGCCACGGCGCCTCCTCGGCCTGCCTGGCCCGTCGGCCCCCTGGCAGAACAAGTACATGCCACACGTTGGCTCCCCGGGCCTCTGGTGGGGGGGAGTTCGGCAGCCGCAGGAGGTTTCCCCTCTGTTGCAGGGAGCGGGGCTTGGTCATGTGACTGCCCCGCCGTTAGAAAGAGGGGTGCCCCTGCTGTTGGGGCTACCCTAGAGTAAGGCAATGCCCCTGGGCTACATCATTTGGTAGGGTGTCAGAGCAATATATTTTGCTTCAGTCTTTAAGGAGGCCACTGGGGTTTTTTAGAATCAGAGTTGGTGACCACAACTAAAGATGATAACTTGTTTGTTTTGTTGTCAAGTCACAGCTGAGTTATGGCGACTCTGTAGGGTTTTCAAGGCAAGAGACGTTCAGAGGTAGTTTGGCCATTGCCGACCTCTGTGTAGCAACCCTGAACTTCCTTGGTGGTCTCCTATCCAAATACTAACCAGGGTCTAACCTGCTTAGCTTCTGAAAGCCAACAAGATTGGGCTAGCTTGGACTATCCAGGTCAGGTCAAATATTTGGCTTAGATAATATTTATATCTGAGCTCCACACATGTAGGAAAAGCATCCTGAGCCACACATCCAGTTTCTTGGTGTGATCTTTAAGACCATCCAGTCTAAAAATGCTCTTCTATCTGATTTACTTCCATACAACAGGAGTGCATACAAAGACTGTGGCTATGCTACAGTTATCCCTACCCCTGCAGGTCCTTTCAGGAGAGAGGGAGGTGAATGTGAGTGACTAGGTTTGCCAATCCCCAGGTGGAGTTGGGGGATCCCCTAGTTTGGAGCCACTCTCCACTTCAGGGCTTTCAGAAGGGGGGGGATGGCCACTAGGTGCTCCATTATACCTTATGGAGACCAGGAGAATCAATCTGTTGGTATCTAGGGCTCTGGGGAATATTATTTTGAGCTGGAGGCACCAAATGTTCAGCATAACTACTGGCGCCTCTCCTCAACTCCTACCCCAAGTTTCAAAAAGATTGGACCATAGGGTCCAATTCTATGAGCCCCCAAATAGGGTGCCCGATCCTCCATTATTTTCAATGGAGGGAAGGCATTTAAAAGGAACACTGTCCCTTTAAATGTGACAGCAGCTCACCCAGAACTCACTTAGGAGTTCAATCATGCTTCTTCCCTCCCCTCTTCCAGAGCCTCATGGTAAGTCCCCGCTGGCTTGTCAGCCTCATCTGGGAACCCTATAAGTAGTTATGGGTAAACTGAACTTAGGCCTTTGGTCTGTACTGCCTTATAGTTTCAGCATGCCATTTATTCTGTAACATAATTCAGGGCTCTTTTTGTAGTAGGAACTCCTTTGCATATTAGGCGATACACCCCTAATGTAGCCAATCCTCCAAGAGTTTACAGAGCTCTTCTTACAGGGGCTACTGTAAGCTCTTGGAGGACTGACTACATTAGGGGTGTGTTGCCTAATATGCAAAGGAGTTCTTGCTACAAAAAGCGCCCTGGTACTAACATTTATGTTGTTTAAGTATTGTCACTTATCTTTGTGATGGAAGGTAGTTAAAACATGTATTTATTTATTTGGATTTTTCAAGAAGAGATTGGATTTATACCCCACCCTTTACTACCCAAAGGAGTTTCAGAGTAATTTACTTTCCCTCCCCCTCCCCACAACAGACACCCTGTGAGATAGGTGGGGCTGAGAGAGCTCTTTCAAGAACTGCTCTTGAGAGAACAGCTCTGAAAGAACCTGTAACTGACCCATGGTCACACCAGCAGCTATATGTGGAGGAGTGGGGAATCAAACCTGGTTCTCCCAGATTAGAGTCTGCACTCTTAACCACAACAAGCCAAGGTCAGAGCAGTGTACAACATGGTCGTAAAACATCACTTAAACACAGGTTAAAAGCCAGTAATGGAGAAATGGAGCTGGAGATGGCACAAGAGAAACTAGTAATGCCACTATCTCACAGGAGGGGTGGGTGGGAGTGCCAGGATGGAACTGTTGCTGTCTCAAACCAAATGCCTTCCAGACCCTTTGGAACTGTAACACATCCTGCATAGCACGGATGGGGTTTTTTGGGCAGAAAAACCCACCAGGTGGGAGCCTGGGCAGAAAAGGCCCAGGCTCTGGTTGAGAACACAACTCATTTGAAAGAAGACAGGCTTAGAACTCATTACCATCCTCTTTATTTTTGTCATGTATCTGTGTTCCTTGGCTAGCCTACACAGTTGAATAGTTAATGGCAGAGAAACTAATGCCTTTTGAGTGTTTATGATGGAAGCAGATGGTCATGTTCTATCTGAAAGTAGGAATTAAAAAAGCTTCATATATATTGATACAAATTTTACATGTGATGGCTAGTAAAGTAATACCAGCCAAGTGAATGTTTGATCTTGGAGATTTAAATCAATACATTGCCAGGTGCTTTGTTTTTGTTTTAAATGTACATTATTCTAGTGTTCTAGTGTTTTGCTGTGCTAGAGGCTTTATGAACTTGGATAATTCTCAGGTTTCAAATGTCAAGGTTGCAACTTGATAACATATTCTTGCCCTGACTTGGATAGCCCAGGCAAGACCAATCTCATCAGAACTCAGAAGTTAAGCAGGGTCAACTCTGGCAAGTACTTGAATGGGAGACCTCCTTGGAATACTGGGAAAGGGGGCAGGCTTTATTCAGCCACCTCTCTGAGTATCCTCCAGGCCCCCAGTAGGGGTTCAGTTCCCAGAGGCTGCCATAACTTCCACACATGCACATATGAAAAATACAACCCCCCCAAAACATATTCCTATGAAATTTACCCAACATAACCTCAAGAAATTGTGGCCTCTGTGGATAAGACCATAAGAAGAACCCTGCTGGATCAGACCAGTGTTCCTTCCAGTCCACTATCCTGTCTCATACAATGCCCAGTCAGTTCCTTTGAAGGCTCAGCAACAGGATGCAGAGGCCAAGGCCTTCCCTGATGGTGCTGGAATTGAGAGATTTACTGCCTTTGAATGTGGAAGTTTCCTTCAGTCACCATGGCTAGTAGCCACCAATAGACCAGTCCTCCATGAATCTGTCTATTCCCCTTTAAAGCCATCTATGCCTGTAGCCATCACCTCTGGCAGCCAATGACACATTTTAATCACTCAGAAGCAGTGTTCCCTCTAAGCTGAGTTAGTGTGAGCGAGCTCACTGTTTTTTAGCCTCCAGCTCACAGATTTTTGTCTGAGCTCAGGAAGGACGGCTCCGGAGCAGACTAATTTATGCAGCAGCCAAATCGCTCGCTCACAACTTTAATGCCAGTAGCTCTCAAAGTAGGATTTTTGCTCACAAGATTCCACAGCTTAGAGGGAACATTGCTCAGAAGTATTTCCTTTTGTCTGTCCTGAATCTACAGTCCATTAGCTTAATTGGATTCTCTTGAATTCTAGCATTTTGGGAGAGGGAGAAAACGTTCTCTTTGGTCCTTTCCGTACTAGACCTTAAATCTTGGTTCAGCCCTGTCCCTGAATTTACATTCTACACTACACTCAAGTTCACCCCTGAAATTATCTCGGGGTATTTTTTGTTTCCACATTACACTGAGGTCACCCCAGTTTCACCCCACACTTGTCCTGGGATAAACGGATGCTGTTATAACCAGGGATAAATACAAGGTATTGTGTCGCAAGTTAAACTCTGATAAAACCAGGGATGAGATCCAAGTGCAGAAAGGACCAATTTGTCAACTCTTACCACACTGTGCATAATTTTATAAACCAATACCATGTGGCCCCTTAGTCATCTCTTTACAAAACTGAAAAGTTCCTGATTGTTTAGCCTTTCCTGCTAAGGAAGGTACTCCAACCTCCTAATCATTTTGGTTGCTCTTTTCTGTACTTTTTCCAGCTGTGTGCGTCCTTTTTGAGATATGTTCACCAAAACCGCAAAGTATTCCAAATGAGACTGCATCATAGAGCTATACAGGGTCATTATAATATCGGCAGTTTTATTTTCAGTCCCATTCCTAATAATCCCCAACACTGAGTTTGCCTTCTTCACGGCTGCATCACACAGGGTTGACACTTTTATTGCTCTGTCTACTATAATCCAAAAATCTTCTTCCCTCTCAATCTCAACAAGTTCAGACCTCATTAGCATATAAATGAAGTTGGGATTTTTTTTTGTCCCAATGTGCATCACCTTAACTTACCAACACTGAAGTTCATGTGCCACAATATCGCCCATTCACTCAGTTTGTGGAGATAACTGAAGTTGGGAATTTTTTTTGTCCCAATCTGCATCACCTGAAGTTCATGTGCCACATTATCGCCCATTCACTCAGTTTGTGGAGATCCTCTTGGAGCTCTTCACAGTTAGGCCTGGTTTTCACCATCCTGAATAATTTTGTGTCATCTGTAAACTTGGCCACTACACTTTTCATTCCTAGTTCCAGATAATTTATGAACACATTAAATAGTACTGGACCCAATACCAATCCTTGTGAGACCCCACTGCTTACTTCCCTCCATTAAAAAAACTGTCTATTTATTTCTAATCCTTGCTTCCTCTCATTTAACCAATTTTTAATCCATAAACAGATCAGTCTTCTGGTACAGTAGCTGAATTCAGTCATAAGTTACACATATGCGTTAGCAGATCAACAATCTCACATTTGAGTTCCCTAAGAACATCAGGACCTGGAGACTTATTGGTTTTTATTTTTCCAATAGGTCTAGAACTTCATCTCTGGTCACCTCAACACAACTAAGTTCTTTACACTCTCTTCCTGAAAATAGTGGCTATAGGGTGAGTACATGTCCTACACTTTCTAAAGTAAACACAGATGCAAAAACTTCATTGAGGCTATCTACCATTTTCTCATCATCCTGCAGCAATCCCTTTATTTCTTAATCATCCAAAGACCAAACTGCTTATCTGGATGGTATCTTACTCTGGATACATTTAAATAATGTTTATTGTTTGTCTTGATGCTGTTAGCAATCTGTTCCTCAAATTTTCCTTTAATTGCCTAATTATTAAATAACTGTCACATCATACGGCCATCTTGTCTGCCATCCGAGTGGGAAGATCTGCAGGCCTCAGAAGGGGAGGGGGTTTGGCTCACCCTAGTCCTTCTCCTCCAGGCTGTTTGACCCTCTCTGCACAGCCTGGGTCACCAGCTCTAGTTCCTTCCCAGCCTGTTGTCAGAGGTTCCTTTTATACCCCACCTTTTTCTGTTGCCCCACTCCCATTGCTGCCCACTGAGTCCCCGTTCTGCCTGTCTGGTCCTGGGTGTCCCTATTGGCCAAGGCAGGGAGCCCTCCTCCTAGCCTTTCTCCCCTCTGGCCCTGCCAGGCCCTTCCTGTTGGGAGACTTGTTTGGGGTGGGGGCAGAGCCAAAAGGCTTTTCCCCACCCCACCCTCATCCACTGGTGGGCTGTTCTGCCTGCTGCGAGTGGCAGTGGGCCTTCTTTCCTGGATTCCCTCCCGGCTGCTGTTGTGAAGGCTCAGCTATTGGGGAACACCACTCTGGTCACTGGGGAGTGGGCAACCTTCCACCCTCCTCTTTCCTCCTTTGGGCTATGTCCTGCCACTGCTGCCAGGTGTCCTATCACTGGTGGGGCTTGCCAACATGGCCCCGCTGCTGCCACCTCTACCATCACCATCTCTGGCATCTCTGGAGGCAGCACCCTGGCCACTGCCACCTCTAGAAGCTCCCTTGCAACTATGAGCAGGCCTCATCCCCGCTGCCCATGGAGTCCACTGCCACTGACATCCTGGCAGACCCCAACCTCCTCACTATCCTCAGTGGGCCAGGTAAGTCCTCCAGGCTCATGCTGAATCTGGGTACTGGGGACACATCTGGGAAGGGGGCAAGGCCATCCCAGGTTGGATCCTGGCTGTGGGCAGGCTGCCAGTCTAGCATTGGGGGCTCCAGATAGCAGACATCCAATCCAGCGGTGGGGCTGAGGGGAAGGCCTGAGAGAGAGGCTGTTTCCAAAACCTCCAAGGGCTACTTTTTGTCCTCCTTTGTCCCCTTTCCCTTCATGGGCTGAGAACAGGTGTGCGGGGAAGGTAGGTCAACCTCCCCCACCCTCCCCAATGCTCACTCTGCCTCCTGGCTCCACGGTTGTTCAAATGTGCAGTGGCAACAATGGGGCCCTGTTTCCCTTTGCTCCTTCACTCACTTCTGAGGCTGAGATGTCTTTCCCCTCAGATAGGTATGCAAGGGATACCAGCCTCCAGCTGGGACCTGGGGATCCCCCAGAATTACAGGTCATCTCCAGACTACAGAGATCAGTCCCCCTGAAGAAAATGGATACTTTGGAGGGTGGACTCTGTGCCACTGTACCTCACTGAGGACTCTGTCCTTCCCAACTCCACCCCCAAATCTCCAGGAGTTCTCCAACCTGAAGCTAGCAACCCTGCTTCCCACCCCTGCTGGTAAACAGGGGGACCTGGCAACCCTATGGCATGCACAAAACATCCCAGTGACCTCCCATTCCATGCTCTTCCTCCTCCTCTCTCCCTTGTTGACCCGGTCCCTTTGTTGGCAAACTGCCACTTTGCTTGCTTCATGGTCGCTGGCCATTCAGCTTCACTCCTCCATGTAATGGCTTTGCCTATCCTCACTGAGCTGCAGTTACAGGAGACAGGAGGGGGAAAAACACATCTCTTTCTCCACCTTTACTGCCATTCCTGCCACACTTTTTAATTTCAGACTCATAGTCCTGCCCCCTTGCACTTTCCTTTCTATTTCTTGACAGCTTCAAATGCACATATCTCACTGTGTGCACCAGCTTGCCCCCCCCCAACTGCCTTCTTCTTCCCTATGTCACACCAGTTGCTCGTGGGCTGGATAAGAGCCCTTGATGGGCCGGTTCCAGCCCTTGGGCCATATGTTTGACACCCCTGACCTAAAGCACCATATTCTGCATCCTAATATGGCCTTTTGGATACAAACAAGGGCCTGTAGAGGAATTGCTCCTTACTAACACTGAACAACTTTCTATCATAAAGTGAAATCCAAGCATGTGCTAGGCAAAATGATGCAACATTCTGTTATTAGGCTAAGGTGCTGTTGGTTGCCTAACCCTATCCTAGCATGTCTCTAGAACATACTGCAAACAAACTGATGGAGGGGATACATTTGAACACTGAATGGCTGAGTTAAATCAAAGGACTCAATTTACTCAGCCAATAAAATTTGGAAATTAATTCCCATTCTCCCTTACCACTGAATACTTTCACTTTTCACAGCATTTTTCGAATTCTTCTTGAACAGTTCATCCAGTAGTTTAGACTTACTACAGATTTCTGCAAATGGAAGGAGTTACTGCTTAAAGAACATGACTTGCTTACCCTCCCCCTTCCCACTGCAGCCAAAAATGTGCCTTGGAATACTGTTCATTGCAACCCACAGAAACACTATTGGGGTGGGATTTGGGGCTGCACCTGGAATATCCAAGCAATGGCTCTACAGTAGAAAAAGAAAAAATAAAACAAACTGCAACAATTATTTAGCATAGTAAAAATTTATATTTCTCTTTAGGACAAGCACACTTTTACATGCTACAGACAGAAGCTGCTGGAATCTGTCATCAGTCAAATGTAGCAATATTAGTTCAAATTTTGTGTCACCTAACACCATACAGTGACATTTGAAGAGGCAGTCAAGATTGCAGTCTAATGAATATAACTAGCAGGTTAAGTCATGGCCAGTGACCGTTCTTATTACCATTTCATCTGTTTTGTGACAATCTTTGAAAGAGGAATGAGATGTTGTAAAGCACTTTTCTGATAGCATATATTCCATTCATTTAGCTCTATGCATGATATAAAGCCCTTTCCAAGAGTTCAGCAAAACTATTCCATTCTTAGCCTGCCTCAGTGATTAGTCTGAGTGCAACAAGAAAAGAGGAAAAATGGAATGGACAGCTAATCACAACACCAAGGAGATTAGAGGAAGCATCTTGTGTTATATTTCAGAGAAAATATTAAATTAAAATTCAAATACTTTCCCATGACAGATTGTTACAAGAATGGGAAATGGCACAAACAATCCATTGTGATGACAAAGATTTAACAAAAAAAAATAAAGAGGAAGGTTAATTATAATTGCACATTCCCTATGGATCTCTGAGGAGATATGACTCAGTCTATTTCATATTGGCAGGTGGTAGTGTAAATTAAATGTAGTATTATGAATTCAAATTGGATTTCAACTGCTCATCATCTATACTGCAGCATGAGAATAGGTTACTTTGTGCCATTTGCTCATCCTCATTGATTTTTCATGAGGATGGATTTATGATCATCTTACAACATTTGTCAGCTAAGTAACATGTTATTCTGAATATCCTGCCCCTTTTCACCTGTGATGCAAATGAATCTATGGGTTATGCTAAATAGAATCACAGGATCAAAACTATGATTCCCTCTTCCCGTCATTTAGAAGAACATAACCAATGGAGGAATTTCATCCCTTTGGAAAAGTACCTGTGAATCCTACAAATACATACCTTGATTTTTTTCCATCCAAACCTGTAAAAAACCAGCAAAGAAATCAGTATAGAAAATTATTTTATGGAGAAAAAGGAGGGATTTCTTCCATTACTACCATAGTAGCTCTAACCCAAATTTTGTAGTCCTATATAGGAGGAATCACAGTTGATTTAAGGGACATAGCTTTGCTGTGGGGGAAAAAGGGGCAGCCTTAAAAAAAGTAATTTAAGAGATATTTTGAGTGCTTGAGCAAGAACATAATACAATAACTGACCTCTTCTGATAACAATGGGGATTAATAGGACACTTATATTTGACTAGATTGTGCCCAATCTTTTATGTAACAATGGTTTCTAATCAATAAGAAAATGATCAAATAATACAGGGGAGTCAGCAGGTCTTTATTAATTGTTTCTTTTTTAAACAAGAGCACTATATATCTCTATAGGCATGAGAGTTCATCTTTTCTTTTTTTTAACTGAAAAAACCCAAATGGCTCAAACACCCACCAGCTCAGCTCATACCCTGTTTGCAGGTTGCTAACAGACAGATGATATTTCAAGGATTGGTTTGACAGTTTGTTGATCCATTTTTAGCTGTGCAACAGATTGCTTCTCTATACGTCTTCCTAACAGTATACTACAGCACAAAGTCATGGTCACTATTTTTTTTAACGTCAGTCTTTTCTATTGCACTATTGTGTACAAACGTTCTAATGATCAGTTTCTATGACCTCTGAAGTAGCAGATTCCATTTGTTAAAAGTAAATTCCTCATCTCCAATGATAGACTGCCACAATTTCTGTTCCAGTTTTGTTTTGTTTTTTAATTCTCAAGTTTCTTCTGTTGCGCAGTTATAAGGCAAAAAGCAGGCAATTTTTAAAACTGAAATTACCACTGCATACACCATCATATTTGTAGTGGTATCAATATTATGAAGCACATCATCTGCAGTATAGCCACTGTAGATGTGAGGAAGCTGAAGTAAATTTTATTGCATAATAGGAATTATGTTTTACTAAAAATATTTTACTGGGATTACCAGAATTCAGACTTTAAAGTTACATGGAACTCTGATGTCAGAAAAATAGATACTTTTTTTTGCTATGCAGAGAACATCACTTTTTAGCCTATGAGTCAAAGGTAAATAGAAATACTGGTCTATTAACAATAACCTTCAGTACCTTCGGTAGTAGCTGGCACAAATATGCCTAACATCATTCTGTAGAAGAAAGGCAAATACATTTCTTTACTATGGTACCTAATTCATGTATTATTCATGCCATCTGGACAGAATTACTTAAAGCTTAACAAATGGAATCACACAGACAAGGAAACCTTAAGACATTAGCAGTGCGATCCTAATTGGAGTTACAGCCAAGTCCTTTGACTAGTCAATACAGTCTCCTTAGTCTGAATCACAGATGGTAGAGGGATAGGGAAATAGGATGTGTACAATAAAAGGTTGATTCAATGTAAGGTTGTGTATTATAAAAGACTTTGAAATACTTTAATTTCAATGGGACACCCATTTCCAGGTCTATGTTTCCCAGATCTTTCTGACTGGGATTAGATTCTTACCCAAGGGATGCCTCCTTCCCAATTTCAAATAGATGAGAGAAAGATTCTGGATATATAGGCTACATTTTCATACTTTTTTTAAAAAAATGTAGGTGTTCAAATGGGTTTTTTTTTCAGCAGATGGCAACAAAGATGGCTGAGTGTCTAAAAACTCCTATGAGGAAAGATTGAAGGACATTTAGAGGCAATAGTGCAGGTTGCTTATTTAGGTAGGGATAAGCAGTAAGTACCCTGAGCCATCGGGCATGATGGAGGGCATGTCCTGAACAGACCATCACATGTTTGATGGAGAGATGGGGCTCAAGAAGGAGCACCTCTGGTGCTGAGTAACATCTTCCTAAAACTGGTAGCAGCTTAATGGTGCATCAGGGTAGGGGGCTGGGGCTGAGCATCTCTTAGCACTTTATGTGTAGGTAAGGATAAAGTAGCCACTGGCTGATTTTGGAGCCAGGGTGGATTTGCCAGAACAGAGGCCATGGACTGATTAATGCAGTCCACTCTCAATTAAATATTAGCATAATATTAAATTAATATTAAATATTAGCATAAAGTAGATCAGGAAATCTGAATAAATTTAAATTAACTAGTTAAACCCACACTGTTGTCTCAAGTCTTCATTTGGGGTATACTGGGGCACCCAACTATCTTAAGGACTGTCACATGGAAGGGGGCAAAGACTTATTCTCTGCTGCTGAATAGGGCCATCTTGCATGTAACATTAGGAGACACTTTCTTACAGAAAGAGCAGATTGACCATCAAAATTGTTACCTCTCCTTTTCTAGAAGTCTTCAAGCACACACTGGACAGTCAGCCATCTGTCAGGAATGCTCTAGCTTATGATTTCCTACATCAAGCAGGAAGCTTGAGTAGATGGCTTATATGGCCCTTATAAATCTAGGAGTCTATGATTACTATGTTCTAGGTCATCTCTTCCCTTCTTTTCTGTTCTGCACCATCCAGTTGTGTATTTCCTGAATATGTACACGTCCATACAATTGGGCAAGGCTTTCAATGGCTAAGAACCCCTTGCCATTTTCATGTGGGTACTGTGTTATGTATTTAGTCAGGAGCTCAGCAATGAGATTAGGAATTTGAAATTAATTGATCATGGCTTTCTTAGCTGTAGAGATGTGCTTTGGAATACAGAAGAACAGGAACATAAGTTCCTAGATATGGTATTACTAGCTCATACCTAATCAAGAGACAATCTTTTCTCTTTGTTTCTGGCATTTTGTCAGCAAGCTGCCATAAGGTGGTGTGTTCTCTTATACATGTTATATTGTGCTCTGTCCATTCCCCCCCCCCGTATCCTCCTGTGTAGGTATTTACTTTCTTTTGCTGACTACATCTGCAGAACTGCTCAAGGTCAACCAGCTGGAGGTGGGATGGAGTTATGGCGTTGCTTTGCTTATTATGTATCTGAACTTGTGAGAACTGCACTTGTGTTTATGTTGTAGAACCGTTGTGTTCCCAAGGAATTGAGCACTAGTTTTATCTGCATTCCCGCCAGCGGGAATTGGACTCATTGGTCCTAACCTAGTTCAAGTTCCTTTATTATGTTACCCTTTGGGGTCTGTAGTAATTCCTAACAATTCATGTGTTGTTAGGCTAACCATCGCTTTATAATAAATTTGACTTTGTTCTTCAAACGTGGATTTATTTCGAATGCATGGGGAATCGGACATTTTGTTAGGAATCCCCTTTTCTTCATCACCTCGAGTCTGAGAGATCATGAGTGGGATCGAGGAGAAACTACCAACAACGGAGGGGGGCACCCCGGTCTCCTCCAGTCCCCCTACCACCACAGCTGCGTCAGTACCGGTCTCGGTGCCAGCGACGGGAGCGGTGGGGGGAGCTTACCGGTCCCGTGGCCACCTCCGACCCCTTCCAGATGGGGCAAAGGAGCAGTACCCGCCTGGGATGACTGGACTATGTTTGACTCGCGGAGCACACGAGAAACTTTTTCGCACTGCGGGAGCGGGCTCCACGAGAGCATGTACGACCAAGGGTTGTACCGAGGGAAGAGCACAGGCTTCCCTGGTGCAGAAGTTTGTGGCTCAGCATGGTCAACTGTTTCGTGATGACAGTGGCTGGATCGATGTGATAGCTGCGAGACTGAAAGGGGTGGCAGCGACCTGGTATGTGGGGTTGCACAACAGTCGGGGCCCAGAACTTTTCGATTTGCGGGCATTTATGTGGGCACTAAGAACCCGCTTTGAGGACGTGAATGCGGGCCAAAGAGCCAAAGCTTTCTTGCGCACCTTTAAACAAGGGCACCAGTCGGTCAGGGAGTATACAGCGGAGTTCCAAAACCAAGCGGCAAAGCTAAGAGACTGGCCAGATCACATCCTTGTCGAAATGTACCGTGTGGGGCTAAATCCGTAAATCAGAGAGACGGTGCTGCGATCGGTGGAACCCATCTCACTGACTGCGTGGACCCAAGAAGCGGAGAACGCCGAGAGCCGCCTTCAAACATTACGCCTGGACATGGCAGCCAGCGGAGGGAAGGTGAGCCAGCTACCCACCCCGAAACCAAGAACCCCGCGACTGTCGGAAGCAGTGCGAGACCTGCAGATGAAAATGGGGCTCTGTCTTAGGTGTGGGGAGAGGGGCCACTTTGCTGCGGATTGTGCTGCTCGCCAGACAAGAGAAAAAACCCCACAACCCAAGGCCAAGCCGGCGACCCCACCGAAGAAAGGGGTTGCTAAACCCAAATTCTCCAAAGCACTGCAAGCGGCACCCAAAACCAACCCGGAAGATTCAGCTGATTCGGAACCGGAGGTGTCGGGAAACGAGAA